>NW_024108815.1:0-27003 GCF_013358895.1 Oreochromis aureus | reverse complement strand
CTAAACATAATCCTTTTAAAGGGTGACTCATGGTTAACTGGTGATGGAGGACTTCCCCAGACAGACCATCACTCTGACTCAAACCAGCGGAACACAAACAACAATAACTACCAACGATACCATCAGAAAAGTACCGATTCGGTTTGCTTTGAAAGGTACCAATATACGTTTTGAATTGATGGCACTAAAGCTGCTGCTGACGATGACCTTAGTGCTAGGCCTCACAGACAGAGGGGGTTGACCACCAGTGTCATCAGGACGAATCCTCTGGACCAACAAATATTAATCTGTCCAGCAGATAATTTACTGTGGATCATCTTTGCATCCTGCAAAAATCACCTTAACTTCTCTGTATTCTTCTAGTTGATCCTGCAGTGCCATCCTGCACAGAAGGACTCTTTCTGCCCATGTTTCTTCCTCCAACACCAGCCAACGGAGCTCAGCTCTACAACAATGTCAGTCAGACTCTGGGAATTTTCATCGCCGCAGAGGCACTTAACTCCACGTAAGTAAAACACAGTTAAAGACTGTGTCTGAATATATAAAAGCTTAAATATTTAATTCAGGGAATCCTCTGGGTAGATATGAAATATAGTCCTGAGTCATGAATCTAAGAGAAATGAGTGACATGCAAATTTGACATATGTTTCAGGACTTCAGGTACATATCTAACAACATGTCAGATGTCAAGTTAAATGACACAGTGTCTGTGAGAAAAAACATGGCCAGATAAAAGCTGTACTCAGTTGGGAAACAAAGAAATATGCTCCTTTTCCAGATGGGCAGATTTTGAAAAAAAGAAAGTTGATAAGTTTTTAATTTTGTTCTTTGAAGGATCTCTGAGCTGCTCTACAGCGGGCCATACAATTTAATCAACAGCACATCAGGACCAGGACAGTTCACCCTGAGATGGACACCATCTGAGAGTGAAGACGGACAAAGCCTCCCCATCTGTTTTGTTGTCCAGGCAGTTTCTGGGTCAGTCTCCTGTTTCATATAAGATATAGGACATAATGTATAAACTAATTCTTTTGTCATGAGCATGCTCACAGCGGCAAGATGAAAAGAAGAAAAAAAGAGTGCACAAGAATAGAATAAAATAGAATACAATAAACAAAACTAGAAAGCGAAAATTTCAGAAGAAATTTTATGTGTGCCTATGCCGCTGCTAATCACTGTAGTTTGCCATTCATACGGCTACAGAGAGCAAAACTCAGAAGAGCAGCCATTCTCCACCATGAACTATGGTAAAAACAAACACCGCTCACGCTTCACAGATGACAGCTTACAGTTTTGTGTAAAGATGAAGTTACTTTGTACAGCGCCGATTTGCAGACGCTGTGCACACAGGTTCATGAGCAGAAGTCCCATTGTACCACGGCAGACCCGACAATGTTTGCATGAACACACTTTGAAGCATTACATTATAGACCACTTTTCACACATGCATTCACTTTTTGTTTTTTGTTATTTTTACACAGTGTTCTGAATTATGAACAATGGTCTACAGCCAATCCTGTGTATTATTATACAAACTTTGGTTGTGAGATTCAGATAACTATTTAATAAAAGCTAAATATTTTATATGAGAGTAAGAAAGAAAAGTATATCTTTGTGTCCACCTTTCTCTGTTAATGCCCTAGCTTCCCCCCTAAAAGCTTTGCTAGATCCGCCCCTGCACAGTTACCAGCTGTCAGCTACACAAAAAGGAGCTTGGTCTTTGTCTCTCAGAAACAACTCATAACTTCCTTCAACTCATTCATGTCACCTAAAGTGTAAACCTGTTTCTCCATCACCAGTTCAGCTCTGATGATTCAGTAAGGACATCTCCTGGTTTGGAACAGCCGTTTTTACAGCTGTGGCTGCAGCAAACATCAGCTGATACTAGAAATTAAAATCAAAAGAATTCTAACAACAGCTGATCAAGCTTAAACGCGTGCTGCTGTTGTTTAGCGCGATAAATAAGAGCGAACAGCCGATCATTGATCAGTTTCATGATTGACGTTTCAACACGCGAGAGAATGACAGGGGAGGCTTCGTAACGACAGAATAAATCATAATGTTTTCTCTGAATGTGGGGCGATTCCGTTTATGCGGCACGGCAACTCTATGAACTAACCCTAATGAATAAAATAAAGTCCAACGTCAGTAACTTAGTACGCACACAGCTGTATATAAACTCCCGTGGCATTACGATTGTAAAGGTCAACGAAAATAAATTACACCTAAACTCGGTTTATATCTGACCCAAATAGAGAGCGACCGGTGCTGACACGAGTTTCACCGCCTCAATATAAGCCAAGCCTGGGTGCTTTTTCACGAAGGGTTGCTAGCGGCGCGAGCTAACTATGCTAGCGGCGCTAGCTAGCTAGCCGGCTATCAGCAACACATAAGAGAACTGCTGCTAAATAAACTACACCTAAACTCGGTTTATATCTGACCCAAATAGAGAGCGACCGGGTGCTGACACGAGTTTCACCCGCCTCAATATAAGCCAAGCCTGGGTGCTTTTCACACGAGGGTTGCTAGCGGCGCGAGCTAACTATGCTAGCGGCGCTAGCTAGCTAGCCGACTATCAGCAACACATAAGAGAACTGCTGCTAAATAAACTACACCTAAACTCGGTTTATATCTGACCCAAATAGAGTGCAGTTCATAACTTCTTACCTGAAATTCAGTTCACCTCACGCTCCTGCCTTCGCTTTCCCTGATCCATGATTGACCACCGCGTTAGCAATCGCCTGCCCGGCCTCATATGTCTTCGTTGGCGGCATGTCCTTTCTGTCACACACCGGTGGGTAGCTGCCCTCTGTTGTAGCTCCACCACCAAACAACTCAGTTATTTTTCCACATCCAGCTGTAACTCCGATTCTATGCGAGCATTTGCGAGAGACCAGGGAGGTGAAACGACAGAGAGAGTCCCTCGCTATCCATTTGCAGCCAAGTGCGGCAGCTTAGCTAGGTAGCCAGCTAGGTAGCCGGCTAGCTGTCAGGCAGGACCGACGTAGTCAGAGCACTGTCGCTAAATATGGGATGTCTTGATAAAACAAGCAGATATTTGAAGTTTACACACCTACATTCTCGCCTGAAAATATCTTAAAAGCTTATTTTGTGACCTAGAAACACGAATAAAAGACATATAAAACGAAGTGGTGGCCGCCATTGTTCACTCTGTAGAGGCGTGCTATGAATTGTGGGATATTGAGTTTTCCACCAAGCATTACCGTAACTTTTGAATGATTTGCGCAACCTTAAAAATTCCAAGGGCTCCTGAAAGCAGCGACGCTGTGCGCACCGTTGAAATTGTCATCATTACGGTAATCCAAATAAGGGTACACAGGCTGTACCACTCCCGGCATACCACTAGAGAGAGCCAACACACCACAAATGAAGTCTGTTTATTTGGCGCCAAAAGATGAATTGGCCTAAATTTGCACTAAAATATTAATATTTAAAAACTATAAAAGTTATAAACACCAAAAGTCATAACATAATAGTCCAGCTCCAGCCGCACAAAATGATCTAACATATGTAACCCTAATGTCAAAACTGTTTGGCAGAGGAGCTGGAAAATTTTCACTAAAATATTAATATTTAAAAACTATAAAATTCATAAACACCAAAAGTCATAGCACACCATTCCAGATCCGGCCGCACAAAATGAGGTAACATATATGAAGCTTGTCTCAAAACTGCGAGGCGAGATTCGCTGCAAAATTTCAGGCGGAAACTGGAGAATAATAATAATAATAACTAGAAAGCGAAAATTTCAGAAGAAATTTTATGTGTGCCTATGCCGCTGCTATTCAGTGTAGTTTGCCATTCATACAGCTACAGAGAGCAAAACTCAGAAGAGCAGCCATTCTCCACCATGAACTATGGTAAAACAAACACCGCTCACGCCTCACAGATAACAGCTTACAGTTTTGTGTAAAGATGAAGTTACTTCAGACAGCGCCGATTTGCAGACGCTGTGCACACAGGTTCATGAGCAGAAGTCCCATTGTACCACGGCAGATCCGACAATGTTTGCATGAACACGCTTTGAAGCATTACGTTATGGACCACTTTTCACACATGGTTGGTGTACCCAAACAGCTGGCTGTAGCTTTTCAACTCACAGCCCGACACACACCCAAAAACAGCCGAGAGAGCACAGACTACGCCCGAGGGCGTGATTGCAGGTGCCGCTCAGGTGGGTCCACCTCCCTGCAGCGGCACTGCAGACCACGCCCGCCACACACATCAAACACGTAAAATAAATATTTATGCACTTTTGCATTCACTTTTTGTTTTTTGTTATTTTTACACAGTGTTCTGAATGATGAACAATGGTCTACAGCCAATCTTGTGTATTATTATACAAACTTTGGTTGTAAGATTCAGATAACTATTTAATAAAAGCTAAATATTTTATATGAGAGTAAGAAAGAAAAGTATATCTTTGTGTCCACCTTTCTCTGTTAATGCCCTACCTGGCCCCTGGCAAAAGCTTTGCTAGATCCGCCCCTGCACAGTTACCAGCTGTCAGCTACACAAAAAGGAGCTTGGTGTATATTTGTCTGTCAGAAACAGTTCATAACTTCCTTCAACTCATTCATGTCGCCTAAGGGTAAACCTGTTTCTCCATCACCAGTTCAGCTCTGATGATTCAGTAAGGACATCTCCTGATTTCATCTTCATGCTCCAGCAAACATCAGCTGATACTAGAAATTAAAATTAAAAGAATTCTAACAACAGCTGATCAAGCTTAAACGTGCTGCTGTTGTTTAGCGCGATAAACAAACAAGAGAGAAAAGCCGATCATTGATCAGTTTCATGACTGAAGTTTGAACAGGCGAGAGAATGACAGGGGAGGCTGTCATAAAGTTCAACATCAGTAACTTAGCGCGCACACAGCTGTATAGAAACTCCATCGTGCTAGCTACCACGCAGTACGAGTTATTGTAACTGATTGTAAAAAGTCGGCACAACGAAAATAAACTACACCTAAACTCGGTTTATATCTGACCCAAATAGAGTGCAGGTCATAACTTCTTACCTGAAATTCAGTTCACCTCACGCTCCGACCGGCAGCCGCCTGCTTCTCCTGCCTTCGGTTTCCCTGATCCACGATCTACCACCGTCGATCGGCGGTCGCCTCGCCGCCTCGTTCCCGCATGTTCTTTCTGACACACACCGTGGATAGCTGCCCTCGGTTGTAGCTCCGTCAGCGACTACCAAACAACTCAGTTATTTTTTCCACATCGACCAGCATCTGGACAATCCACCGCCTTTCACTGTTTGTACCGTTACTAAAAAAACCCTCATCGGCTCATAAAACGAAAAATAAGTCCAGCTATGACCCTGAGTCAAAAGACAGCCAGCTCGGGTTAGCTAGCTACCTGTCTAGCTCTTTGCAGGCACCGAAAACATCAGAGCTAATATGGGATGTCTTGGTAACACGAGCAGATATTTGAAGTTTACATCTGGCCAATCCACCACCTTTCACTGTTTATACCGTTACTAAAATGAATAAATAAATAAATCATCGGTCCATATAAACGAAAAATAAGTCCAGCTAAAACACATACTGTCGGCGAGCGACCGGGTGCTGACACGAGTTTCACCCGCCTCAATATAAGCCAAGCCTGGGTGCTTTTTCACGAAGGGTCGCTAGCGGTGCTAGCTAACTATGCTAGCGGCGCTAGCTAGCTAGCCGCTATCAGCAACACATAAGAGAACTGCTGCTAAATAAACTACACCTAAACTCGGTTTATATCTGACCCAAATAGAGTGCAGGTCATAACTTCTTACCTGAAATTCAGTTCACCTCACGCTCCTGCCTTCGCTTTCCCTGATCCACGATTGACCTCCGCGTTAGGAAACACCGGTCGATCGGCGGTCGCGGCATGTCCTTTCTGTCATACACCGTGGATAGCTGCCCACTGTTGTAGCTCCGCGTTATAGCACCACCAAACAACTCAGTTATTTTTTTCCACATCCAGCTGTAACTCCGATTCTATGCGAGCATTTGCGAGACCGGGAGGTGAAACGACAGAGAGAGTCCCTCGCTATCCATTTGCAGCCAAGTGCGGCAGCTAGCTAGGTAGCCGGGCTAGCTGTCAGGCAGGACCAACGTCGTCAGAGCACTGTCGCTAAATATGGGATGTCTTGATAAAACAAGCAGATATTTGAAGTTTACACACCTACATTCTCGCCTGAAAATATCTTAAAAGTTTATTTTGTGACCTAGAAACACGAATAAAAGACATATAAAGCGAAGTGGTGGCGCCATTGTTCACTCTGTAGAGGCGCATATATGAATTGTGGGATATGGAGTTTTCAACACAAGGATAAATCTTTTCGGCTGTACTACTCCCGGTATACCACTAGAGAGAGCCAAGACACCACAAATGAAGTCTGTTTATTTGGCGCCAAAAGATGAATTGGCCTAAATTTGTACTAAAATATTAATATTTAAAAACTATAAAAGTCATAAACACCAAAAGTCACAACATAATAGTCCAGCTCCAGGCGCACAAAATGATGTATATGTATCCTGTCAAAACTGCAGAGGAGCGCTGAAAATGCAAATTTAAAAACTATAAAATTCATTCACCACAAAGTCTAGCACACCATTCCAGATCCGGCGCACAAAATGAGGGAAACTGGAGAATAATAATAATAATAATAATACTAGAAAGCGAAAATTTCAGAAGAAATTTTATGTGTGCCTATGCCGCTGCTAATCACTGTAGTTTGCCATTCATACGGCTACAGAGAGCAAAACTCAGAAGAGCAGCCATTCTCCACCGTGAACTATGGTAAAACAAACACCGCTCACGCCTCACAGATGACAGCTTACAGTTTTGTGTAAAGATGAAGTGACTTTGCACAGCCCCGATTTGCAGATGCTGTGCACACAGGTTCATGAGCAGAAGTCCCATTGTACCACGGCAGACCCGACAATGTTTGCATGAACACTCTTTGAAGCATTACGTTATGGACCACTTTTCACACATTCACTTTTGTTTTGTTATTTTACACAGCCGTGTTCTGCTTTATCAACTGACAGCCCGACACACACCCAAAAACAGCCCCGAGGGCGAGCACAGACTTTAGATCTCCCTTGGGTCAACACTCCTGAATCGGCACTGCAGACCACGCCCGCCACAACAGGACATCAAAGGAGCTAACGTAAAATAAATATTTGTGTTGGTTCAAGCATTTACTTTTTGTTTTTGTTATTTTTACACTGTAAATGATTAACAATGGTCTACAGCCAATCTTGTGTATTATTATACAAACTTTGGTTGTAAGATGCAGATAACTATTTAATAAAAGCTAAATATTTTATATGAGAGTAAGAAAGAAAAGTATATCTTTGTGTCCCCCTTTCTCTGTTAATGCCCTACCTGGCCCCTGGCAAAAGCTTTGCTAGATCCGCCCTGCACAGTTACCAGCTGTCAGCTACACAAAAACAGGAGCTGGGTGTTTATTTGTCTCTGAGAAACAGTTCATAACTTCCCTTCAACTCATTCATGTCACCTAAAGCAGGGCTGTTTCAAAATCCTGTTAGCCCTTCAGGCACTCTTCAGTTTTTGGTAATAAATTTAAGTAGCCGAATAAAAAAAAAAAAGAGGACAATTTTGGATTGATGTTTTCTTCATTCCTTTACAATATTATACATTAAAGTATAATATTGTAAAAAATTAAAATCAATCTAAAAATATTTAAACAAAATTACAACAACAATTTCAATCATCAACTCAAATATTTGGTTCTAATTGAACAAATTTCTATGAACTTGTAAGAACAGTACAACAGGAATCAGTCTGTGTCAGATCCTTATTTTTGACATTTCCACTGAAATCACAGAATGAGAGGCAAGTGCAACCAAGATCTAGGCCATTTGCTTTTTGAAGTTTGCAAAGACTGCTAAATTTTGCCAGTGGTAGTTCACTCTTTGCAACATAGTAGGCTGTTCTAAACAGATTTTTCAGGACTTCTTGTTATGCTTGGTTTATTTTTAGTATGCTTTTTGCAATTGGTGTTTGTTCTGGGAAAGATATTGCAGACTGGGCAATAATGCATTTCTTGCATTTGTCATGGGTTCTGATGGGGTCTTTCTTAAAATGACTGGTCCCAGTAACAAAGGCGCTTGTCGACTCAGAAATCGAGGGAAACTCACAACACACCCGGCAGAACATGAGGTTATTTAGCTCGTCGTATTCCAGCCACATAAATTCTTTAGTCCATGAAACCATAAAGCTGCGCTTTCTTTTTCCCTCATAGTCTGATTTGTCATAACTTTTCCGTTTTGTGGTTGGCTTTTCTTTGGCTGCCCCTTCTTCACCCTGACCTCTCTTGTTTGGCTCTGCAGAACTAAAATACCTGCTTAAATCCATCTGCTCTTACATGCATGCTTACATAACGATCAGCAATTCTCTGCGTAATCAGCCTCTATCACGTTTAAGCTTGCTGCAGGAGATTTCACTTGTCATGTTTGATAGTAAGCTAACGATTGATAAGGCGATGTCAGAGGAATTGGTGTGCAATTAATCTGTGACTTACCAATTAGTGCTGTCGCTCTCTACACACAGTTAGCGCAAAGTGAAAGTGAAAGCAAAAAACAAGCGCCAAATTCAAACGCGATTTCAATGTGTCACATATTGACAGTGGCTCATCGATGCCGATGACATAATTACTCAGCTACATGTGCGAAAGAATGCAAAAGCATTGACATATCTTTCCCTCCATGATAGCCCGACGGGCAGGGCTGAGATGGATTTTGGTAGCCGATTGGAAAAATCGCTAGCCCGGGACGTCGGGCTAGCGATTTCTGCACCCTGTAAAGGGTAAACCTGTTTCTCCATCACCAGTTCAGCTCTGATGATTCAGTAAGGACATCTCCTGGTTTGGACCAGCCGCAAAATTAAAATCAAATGAATTCTAACAACAGCTTAAACGTGCTGCTGTTGTTTAGCGCGATAAACAAGAGCGAAAAGCCGATCGTTGATCAGTTTCACGATTGAAGTTGCAACAGGCCAGAGAATGACAGGGAGGCTTCATAACGACAGAATAAATCGTAATATTTTCTCTGAATGTGGGGCGATTCCGTTTGTGCGGCAACTCTACGGACTAACCGTTATGAATAAAATAAAGTTCAACGTCAGTAACTTAGCGCTCACAGCTCTATAGAAACTCCTGTGCAATTCATAACTTCTTACCTGAAATTCAGTTCACCTCACGCTCCTGCCTTAGGTTTGCCTGATCCACGATCTACCACCTCGATCGGTCGTCCCCTCGCCGCCTCCTATGTCTCGTTCCGCATGTTTTTCTGACACACACGGTAGATAGCTGCTCTCTGTTGTAGCTGCGCGTTAGCCAAGACCAAACAACTCAGTTATTATTTCCACATCGAGCGGCGCTAGCTAGCGGCGCTAGCCACGCTAATAGTTAGCCGGCAACATCGTCAGATATAATATGGGATGTTTTGACAAAAGCGAGCAGATATTTGAAGTTTACACACCTACATTCTCGCCTGAAAATATCTTAAAAGTTTATTTTGTGACCTAGAAACACGAATAAAAAGGCGTTTAAAACGAAGAGGTGTCCGCCATTGTTGAACTCGGCAGGCGTGCTATGCATTATGGGATATTGAGTTTAAAAACAAGCATACAGATTTCGGCCGTACTACTCCCGTATACCACTAGAGAGAGCCAACCCACCACAAATAAAGTCTGTTTCTATGGAAATTGGCCTAAATTTGCACTAAAATCTAAATATTTCAAAAACTATAAAAGTCATGAACACCAAAAGTGTATACCATACTAGTCCAGCTCCAGCCGCACAAAATGATCTAACATATGTAACCCTATTGTCAAAACTGTTAGGCAGAGAGGCGGCGGAAAATTTTCACTAAAATATTAATATTTAAAAACTATAATAGTTATAAACACCAAAAGTCATAGCACACCATTCCTGATCCAGCCGCACAAAATGAGGTAACATATATGAAGCTTGTCTCAAAACTGCGGGCGAGATTAAGCTGCAAAATTTCAGGCGGAAACTGGAGAATAATAATAATAATAATAATAATAATAAATCCGACGAATAGTAATATGTGTGCCTCTTGTCATAGGCACACATAATAAATCGAGGAATAGTAATATGTGTGCCTCTTGTCATAGGCACACATAATAATAGTAACTAAGCGAAAATTTCAGAAGAAATTTTATGTGTGCCTATGCGCTGCTAATCACTGTAGTTTGCCATTCATACGGCTACAGAGAGCAAAACTCAGAAGAGCAGCCATTCTCCACCATGAACTATGATAAAAACAAACACCGCTCACGCTTCACAGATGACAGCTTACAGTTTTGTGTAAAGATGAAGTTACTTCATTACAGCGCCGATTTGCAGGCGCTGTGCACACAGGTTCATGAGCAGAAGTCCCATTGTACCACGGCAGACCCGACAATGTTTGCATGAACACGCTTTGAAGCATTAGATTATGGACCACTTTTCACACATGCATTCACTTTATGTTTTTATTTTTACACAGTGTTCTGAAATATGAACAATGGTCTACAGCCAATCTTGTGTATTATTATACAAACTTTGGTTGTGAGATTCAGATAACTATTTAATAAAAGCTAAATATTTTATATGAGAGTAAGAAAGAAAAGTATATCTTTGTGTCCACCTTTCTCTGTTAATGCCCTAGCTGCGCCCCCCCTGGTAAAAGCTTTGCTAGATCCGCCTCTGCACAGTTACCAGCTGTCAGCTACACAAAAAAGGAGCTTGGTCTTTGTCTCTCAGAAACAACTCATAACTTCCTTCAACTCATTCATGTCACCTAAAGTGTAAACCTGTTTCTCCATCACCAGTTCAGCTCTGATGATTCAGTAAGGACATCTCCTGATTTCATCTTCATGCTCCAGCAAACATCAGCTGATACTAGAAATTAAAATCAAAAGAATTCTAACAACAGCTGATCAAGCTTAAACGTGCTGCTGTTGTTTAGTGCGATAAATAAGGCGAACAGCCGATCATTGATCAGTTTCATGATTGACGTTTCAACACGCGAGAGAATGACAGGGAGGCTTCGTAACGACAGAATAAATCATAATGTTTTCTCTGAATGTGGGGCGATTCCGTTTATGCGGCACGGCAACTCTATGAACTAACCCTAATGAATAAAATAAAATCCAACGTCAGTAACTTAGTGCGCACACAGCTGTATATAAACTCCCGTGGCAGTACGATTGTAAAAGGTCAACGAAAATAAATTACACCTAAACTCGGTTTATATCTGACCCAAATAGAGTGCAGTTCATAACTTCTTACCTGAAATTCAGTTCACCTCACGCTCCTGCCTTCAGTTTCCAGCATCATCGGCCCATATAAGCGAAAAATAAGTCCAGCTAAAACACATACTGTCGGAGAGCGACCGGTGCTGACACGAGTTTCACCCGCCTCAATATAAGCCAAGCCTGGGTGCTTTTTCACGAAGGGTCGCTAGCGGTGCTAGCTAACTATGCTAGCGGCGCGCTAGCTAGCTAGCTGGCTATCAGCAACACATAAGAGAACTGCTGCTAAATAAACTACACCTAAACTCGGTTTATATCTGACCCAAATAGAGTGCAGGTCATAACTTCTTACCTGAAATTCAGTTCACCTCACGCTCCTGCCTTCGCTTTCCTGATCCACGATTGACCTCCGCATTAGCAAACACCGGTCGATCGGCGGTCGCGACATGTCCTTTCTGTCACACACGGTGGATAGCTGCCCACTGTTGTAGCTCCGCATTATAGCACCACCAAACAACTCAGTTATTTTTCCACATCCAGCTGTAACTCCGATTCTGTGCGAGCATTTGCGAGAGACCGGGAGGTGAAAGGAGAGAGAGAGTCCTCGCTGTCCATTTGCAGCCAAGTCGCGGCAGCTAGCTAGGTAGCCGGCTAGCTGTCAGGCAGGACCGAGGTCGTCAGAGCACTGTCGCTAATAATGGGATGTCTTGATAAAACAAGCAGATATTTGAAGTTTACACACCTACATTCTCGCCTGAAAATATCTTAAAAGTTTATTTTGTGACCTAGAAACACTAATAAAAGACATATAAAACGAAGTGGTGGCCGCCATTGTTTACTCTGCAGAGGTGTGCTATGAATTGTGGGATATGGGTTTTCCACCAAGCATAGAAGCCATTGTGTTTACCGTAACTATTCAATGGTTCGGCGCAACCTTAAAGCCTCAATGGTTCCTGAAAGCAGCGAGGCTGTGCGGCGCCATTGATATTGTCATCATTACGGTATCCAAATAAGGGTAGACAGGCTGTACCACTCCCGGCATACCACTAGAGAGAACCAACACACCACAAATGAAGTTTGAAATTTGTTTCAATGGGACCAAAAGATGGCGCCAACACACCACAAATGAAGTCTGTTTATTTGGCGCCAAAAGATGAATTGGCCTAAATTTGCACTAAAATATTAATATTTAAAAACTATAAAAGTCATGAACACCAAAAGTCATGACATAATAGTCCAACTCCAGCCGCACAAAATGATCTAACATATGTAACCCTAATGTCAAAACTGTTCGGCAGAGGAGCGCGGGAAAATTTTCACTAAAATATTAATATTTAAAAACTATAAAATTCATAAACACCAAAAGTCATAGCACACCATTCCAGATCCGGCCGCACAAAATGAGGTAACATATATGAAGCTTGTCTCAAAACTGCGGGCGAGATTAAACTGCAAAATTTCAGGCGGAAACTGGAGAATAATAATAATAATAATAATAATAATAATAATAAATCCGAGGAATAGTAATATGTGTGCCTCTTGGCATAGGCACACATAATAATAAATCCGACGAATAGTAATATGTGTGCCTCTTGTCATAGGCACACATAACTAGAAAAAAGTTTGCATTTCCTCTTGAAAATGCTGTGTGGATGCCAGAACGCTGAAGCTGTCTGCTGAAAATGACTGAAAAAAATGAAAAGCTGCAAAATTTGTATGGCAGTAAAGAAACTGAAAAATTATGCTGAAAACAAGTGAAGAAGCAGAATCTTTTGCTGAAAAAGACGTGAAAATGTAAAATTCTTCTCAAAAGGGGTACAGAAGTTCAAATTTGTACTGAAAAGAGGTGAAAAGGTTCATTCTGAAATGAGCAGAAGATACTGAGATTTATGCTGATAAGAGGTGAAAGGCTGAAAATTCTGCTTAAAATAGGTGAATCAGCAGAATTTCTACTGAAAAGAGGTAAAGAAGTAGAATGTTGCACTGAAAACAGGTAAATCGACAGAATTTCTGCTAAGAATAGATTTCTGTTGATATACTATAACAAAACTGAACGTCTACGACTTAGTAGTAATACTATAACATAATACATATACTATGATTTTGCAGACAGTCTACGTTTTTGAACAACTAGCACAATATGGCAGAAATACTATGATTTGGCTCAAGTACTATGATTTAGTACAAATACTCTTTTGGCAGATATACTATGCCTTAGTAGTAATACTATAACATAACAGATATACTGTGATTCTGCAAACATAGTATGTTTTTGCACAAATACTACGACTTTGCTCAAATACTATGAAACTGCAGTAATACTATGATGTCGAAGGAATACTATGATTTGGTAGAAATACTATGCCTTAGTAGTAATACTTTAACATAACAAATATACTGTGATTTTGCAGACATAGTATGTTTTTTTCAAATACTACGATTTAGCTCAAATACTATGAAATTGCAGTAATGTTAGAGTGAATCGTTAAATGTTTGTCATTTTATGCTTACCATCCATTTCTACATTGTTTAACTGTGGGATGAAAGGAATTCCACAGACCCCTCCCCAGATTCTCGGGGTTCTGGATGAGGGCTGGAATGTTTATTGCAGATACATCCTATCTGGAAGATCTACTTCTTTTGATGTAAGCTTCCTGCCCAGCAGGAGGTCTAACACACACACACACACATATATATATACATTTACATACAGTGCCTTGTCTTTGTAACCAAGGGGGTTCTGAGGGAGGTACTATCGTGTTGAACTGTCTCTCAATAAAAGGCAGCGAGAGGAGGCCGGATTTGGGGTCATTTTCGTGCTGGACACAGAGGAGGCCTCCTTGCGCAAGTAATCGATCGATCGCTGACTGTCTTGTTTTCATTCATGATGAATAAGTCTCTAGAACTATCGGGGTTTGTGGGAACAGACCCAACAAGTAATACTATGATTTTGAAGAAATGCTATGATTTGGTAGAAATGCTATGGCTTAGTAGTAATACTATAACATAACAGAAATTTTAATTGGGCACAAATACTCTAATTTGGCACAAATACCATGATTTGGCAAAAATATACGATGATATGGCAGAAATACTATGATTGGGTACAAATACTATGAATAGGCACAAGCACTATGATTTAGCAGAAATACTATGTTTTAACATAACTAATATCTTTTGACAGAAATTTCTGCTAAAAGGTACTAGTTCTGCTTTTTAGCAGAAATACTGTAAAATACTATGATTCGGGATAAATACTATGATTTGGCAGATATACTGTAATCAGCACATATACTATAACATGACAGAAATTCCTCCACTTATTAGTAATACTATAGCTTAACAGAAATATTATGTTTTGGCACAAAAACCATGATTTGGCAGAAATACTATGATTGAGCAGAAGTACTAAGATGTAGTAGAAGTACTTTGATTTAACAGAAATACTATTATGGAGTAGTAATACTTTCTGCAATCAGAGGTACTGCTTCTGTCTGCTTCATCAGGCTGTGTACTTGTATGTATTTCTGCCATGGAGCGTTAACAAGAAGCTGAGGTCCGTGATTAGACAAACTGCTAACATCATAAAACTTTGCAGAATTGTAATAAATTAGCAATATAAATTACAGGTCTGTGATAGTGTCTAAATTTGTAGTGAAAAAAAAATGTGTGGACCAAGGTGGAATTGAACCCACGACCTTTGGGCTGCAGACCCGTGTCATTACCAAATGCGCCACTGGCAAAGAGAGCCAGTGCCTGGAAAACAGGGAGATGAGCAGTCAGAATCAGATCGCAGTGAGAGGCGTAAAGCGCCGTTTTCTGGAGTTACAAAATGTCGTGTAACTCAAAAACTAGGTGGGATAGAAGCACAATTCCTTTACTGGGTGAATCAGCGTACTTTCGTGTACTTTGACTGTGATTTGCATTGCTCTTTGTACATCTGTCGCTGAGATATGACGAGAGAAGAAAGGGCAGACCCCAGATATGATTGGCTGGCTGGGAAGCCGTGCAGGCCCTGATATGTATTTGTATGTATCAGTCCTCACAGAAGATTAGCTGCCTGGGGACCTGGCAGAAATATATAGAAATAGTATGATTAAGCATAAATACTACATTTTTAGAAAAACTATATTAAGCACAAATCCTATAAAAAGCAGAAATACTATATTAAGCAATATAAATATCCTCTAAAAATCCTATAAAAAGCAGTAAAACTGTACTATGATTTGGTAGAAAAACCCTAATTAATCAAAATACTAAATTTGGCAGAAATAGCAGAAACACTATATTTAGCACAAATCTTATGAAATAGCAGAAAGAGTATGATTTAGCAGAAATGCTGTATTTAGCACAAATCTCATAAAATAGCAGACATAGTATGATTTTGCAGAAATGCTGTATTTAGCACAAATACTGAAAAGCAGCAGAAATGCTATGACTCAACACAATAGTAATAACTTAAATAGAAAAATTGGAAAAGCAAAATGGACAGCTGAAAGAATCCTGAACATGCTAAGGGTCCCTCAAATGTAATTGTTAAATGAAAAAAATCAGCAAAAAAAAGTATAACAGTGACACAATCACAAATATGGACACATATGGAAACACATGCACAGAGAGACACACACAGGACCAAATTCAGTCAACCAGTCTAAATATATTGAATTTAAATCATATAATAAGATGCTCCCATAAAACTCTCTCTCTCGCCCTCCTTTCTCTCTCTCTGTCACACACACACACACACACACACACACACACAGGAGAGACAAGCAAGATTCTAGGTCAGTCAAGCAGCCTGGGAGCTGCTAAATTTGAATCCACCAATCAGAGAGGCTGTGTACTTTTTCCCGCCAAAACAGGTGCAGCCGTTTTTACACACTCAGCACAGAGAGAGACAGGATTTCTGCAGTGTATTTCTCATAGTGAGGATTCCTCTCAAACAAATGGCCATAATTTCCTAACCGTAGGGGCTAGAACGGTCATTCTTACACCGTTTTGTTCAGAAGAGATGGGGAATCTTCAAGTGTTAATTTATCATTAAAATATGAATTATTAAAGATATTTGACTTGTAATGCACCATAACTGAGTAGAGGCGAAGCAAAACTGCCTTGACCTGCCCTCAAACAACGCTTTCTAACTCTAAATCTATTTGGAGTATCGATATCATTCTTTCACCGTAAGAGACAGCAGGCTTTGGTGAACAGTCATGGAAATTTTCAGGTCTTTGTGGAAATCTATCAAAAAGATATGACGAGAGAAAAAAGTGGTTCATTTCCAGAGTTTGAAAGCTGAAGAAATCTGAGCGAGGGGACAAATTTCCTACCCTCAAACAAGTCTAACTCATTTCAGAACGGTAATAGGTGAGAAAAAAAATTCTTGAATTGTGAGCGTCAGGAGTGTCTGAAGATATCTGGGGACAAGCCTCATGTTTTAACTTCGCTCGTTAAAGAGATATGACGATTCGAATATGCCTCTCATTAGAGAAATCAAGCGATGATTTTGAACAAACTCTCCATTGACTTTCTATGGAGAGTTTTCTGACTTTGTGTTGGTCTGAGGAGATTTGCAAAATTCTATAAATCTCACAACAATGATGGTGACATTTTCTGAAAGCCAGCAAAAATACCTACGTTTTGATGTATAATTTGTGGAAGTTGAGTGAAAATTGAGCGAGTAGCAAGAAGTTGTTCGGACATGAAGAGAAAATTGCCAAAGGTACAGTGGCTCACTTAGAACCAACTGCATAGCAACCATAACAACGCATGTATTTTGTGAAAAATCACAAAGATGAAACTCAAAACTTAAAGAGGGATAAGATGAAAACGGTAACAGATATGAAAAAGCTGAATCATTCATGAATAGCCCAATAATTTGTGAACATTTTAAAATTTGAATGGTTGTTCTAGGCGAAAGTATGAGAAAGTAGTTAAGTTTCAAAAAAGAGTAAGTTTTAGCAGAATTGCAGAAGTTTCCCATTCATTTCAATGGGACAAATTAAAGGAAAAAAGCTTAATATTTTAAAAAGTATAACAGTATAAAATACCAAAAATCATAGCTGGAATTAGCAGAAATAGCAGAATATTGTGAAATTTGACCGGTGAAAATAGCACAAAAATTGTTGAAGTAGTTAAACATGAAAACGCGTCGGAAGCAACTTGAAAAGAATAATAATAAAGAATAAAGAGAAACAGGAAAACAATAGTGTGGATGCCTTAAAGCATCCACACAATAATAACTAGAAAAATTTGCATTTCCTGCGAAAATGCTGTGTGGATGCCTTAACGCTGAAGCGGTCTGCTGAAAATGACTGAAAAAGATGAAAAGCTGCAAAAATTGTATGGCAGTAAAGAAACTGAAAAATTCTGCTAAATACACGTGAAAAAACAGAAACTTTTGCTGAAAAGAGGTGGAAATGCAATGATTCTGCTTAAAAGGTGTAAAGAAGTTCAAATTTGTACTGAAAAGAGGAGAGGTGAAAAGGTTTCTTCTGAAATGAGCAGAAGATACTGAGATTTGTACTGATAAGAGGTGAAAGGCTGAAAATTCTGCTTAAAATAGGTGAATCAGCAGAATTTCTACTGAAAAGAGGTAAAGAAGTAGTTGCACTGAAAAAGGTGAATCAGCAGAATGTCTGCTGAAAAGAGATTTCTGTTGAAAACACCTGAAAAATCTGGGATTTGTGCTGAAAAGGGGTGAAAAAACTCACAATTCTGCTGAAACGGGGTGAAGAAGAGGTGTTTGGCTGTTGAGAAGAGTTAAATAAGTTGAACTGACAAATGCGATGATATGGCACAAATACTATGATTGGGTACAAATACTATAATTTGGCACAAGTACTATGATTTAGTACAAATACTATGATTTGGCAGAAATAGTATGACTTGGCAATAATACTGCGTTTAGCAAGACTACTGAGATTTGATTGAAATACTATGATTTCGAAAAGATATTATGACTTTGTACAAATACACTGTTTTGGCACAAATAATATGATTTGGTTCAGATGCTATGATTTGAAACAAATACTATGATTTGGGAGAAATACTATTATTTGGTTGAAATACTATGATTTTCCAGAAATACTATGCCTTAGTAGTAATACTATAACATAACAGATATATGACGATTTTGCAGACATTCTGGTTTTACACAAATACTATAATGTGGCAGAAATACTATGTTTTAGCACAAATACTATGATTTGCTATAAATACTATGATTTGGCACATATACTGTATTCAGCAGATATACTATATCAAAATAGAGAGTCTACGACTTAGTAATAATACTATAACATAATAGATATACTATGATTTTGCAGACAGTCTATGTTTTTGCACAACTAGCACAATGTGGCAGAAATACTATGATTTGGCACAAGTACTATGATTTAGTAGAAATACCCTTTTGGCAGAAATACTATGTTTCAGTACAAATACTATGATTTGGCAATAATACTGCGTTTCAGCACAGCTACTGAGATTTGATTGAAATACTATGATTTAAAAGAAATACTATGATTTCGTACAAATATTATGATTTGGTTCGAATACTATGATTTGCAAAAAATAGTATGATTTGCACAAGTACCATGATTTAGTACAAATACTACGAATTGGCAGAAATACTGTGACTTAGTAGTAATACTTTAACATAACAGATATACTGTGATTTTGCAGACATAGTATGTTTTTGCACATATACTACGATTTTGCTCTAATACTATGAAATTGCAGTAATACTATGATTTTGAAGGAATATTATGAATAGGTAGAAATACTATGCCTTAGTAGTAATACTATAACATAACACATATACTGTGGTTTTGCAGACATAGAATTTTTGCACAAATACTACGATTTTGCTCAAATACTATGAAATTGCAGTAATACTATGATTTTGAAGGAATACTATGATTAGATAGAAATACTATGCCTTAGTAGTAGTACAATAACATAACACATATACTGTGATTTAGCAGACATAGTATGTTTTGCACAAATACTACGATTTTGCTCAAATACTCCGAAATTGCAGTGATACTATGATTTTGAAGGAATACTACAATTTGGCAGAAATACTATGTTTGGGCACAAATACTATGATTTGCTATAAATACTATGATTTGGCACAAATACTATGATTTAGCAGAAATACTATGTTTTAACATAAATAATATCTTTTGACAGAAATTTCTGCTAAAAGGTACTACTTCTGCTTTTTAGCAGAAATACTGTAATTTTGCATAAATACTATGATTTGGGATAAATACTATGATTTGGCAGATATATTGTATTCAGCAAATATACTAGAACATAACAGACATTCCTCCACTTAGTAGTAATACTATAACATGAAATAAATATTATGGTTTTGCCCCAAAACCATGATTTGGCACAAACAACATGATTTTTCAAAAATACTATGATTTAGAAGTACTAAGATGTAGTAGAAGTACTTTGATTTAGCACAAATACTATTATGGAGGAGTAATACTTTAACATGGGAGAGATATTGATATACACACACACACATACACAGAGAGCAAAGTGTACAGTGGCTGTTAAGAGTCTGGGCTTGGTATATCTAGGTCAGCTAAATTGGCTGCACCTGCTGTAATCAGCCCTTACACACACAGACACAGAGAGAGGTATGGGTTTCCTTCAGTGTATTTCTCACATTCAGGATTCCCCTCGCACAAATGGCCATAATTTTCTAACCATAGGGGCTAGAACAGTCATTCTGACACCGTTTTGTTCAGAAGAGATGGGGAATCTTCAGGTCTTCATAATTCAAAGATAAAATATAGATTATTGAAGGTATATGACTTGTAACACACTGTAACTGAGTAGAGGCGAAGCAAAACTGCCCTGACTTGGCCTCAAACAACGTTTTGTAACTCTAAATCTATATGGAGCATCAAAATCATTCTTTCACTGTAAGAAACAGCAGGCTTTGGTGAACAGTCATGGAAATTTTCAGGGCTCTGTTGCAATCCATCAAAAAGATATGACGAGAGAAAAAGTGTCTCATTTCCAGAGTTTGAAATCTGAAGAGATCTGAGCGAGGGACAAATTTCCTACTCTCAAACATATGCAATTCATGGCCAAACGGTAATAGGTGAGAAAAAATTCTTGAATTGTGAGCATCAGGACTGTCTGAAGATATATTGGCACAAGCCTCATGTCTCAACTCTGTTTTGTTAAGGAGATATGACGATTTGAAAATGCCTCTCATTAGAGAATTCCAGCGGTGATTTTGAACAAGCTCTCCATTGACTTTCTATGGAGAGTTTTGAGACTTTGTGTTGGTCTGAGGAGATTTGCCAAAATTCTATAAATCCCACAACAATGATAGTGACATTTTCTGAAAGCCTGCAAAAATACCTACATTTTGATGTATAATTTGTGGGAGTTGAGTGGAAATTGAGCGAGTAGCAAGAAGTTGTTCGGACATGAAGAAAATTCAGAATGGACGAGTGTACACTCTGAGTTAATTGCATAGCAACCATAACAACGCATGTATTTTCTGAAAAATCACAATTTTGCAACTCAAAATTTAAAGAGGATAAGATTAAAATGGTAGAAGATCTGAAAAAGCTGAATCACTCAGGAATAGTCCAATAATTTGAGAACATTTTAAAGTTTGAATGGAGTTCCTAGGTGAAAGTATAAGAAAGTAGTTAAGTTTCAAAAACAGGCAAGTTTTAGCAGAATTGTGGAAGTTTTCTATTCATTTCAATGGGACAAATTAAAGGAAAAAGTGTAATATTTTAAAAGTATAACAGTAATAAACACCAAAAGTCATAGCTGCAATAAGCAGAAAGAGCAGAACAGTGTAGAGTTTGAGCGGAGAAAATCGGACAAAAACTGCGGAAGTAGTTCAGTGCCGAAAAACGTCTGGAAGCAACTTGAAGATGAAGAAAAGATAAAGAATAAAGAGAAACAGGAACTCAATAGTGTGGAAGCCCTTGAGGGCATCCACACAATAAAGAATAAAGAGAAACAGGAAAACAATAGTGTGGATGCCTTAAAGCATCCACACAACTAGAAAAATTTGCATTTCCTGCGAAAATGCTGTGTGGATGCCGGAACGCTGAAGCTGTCTGCTGCAAAATTGTGTGGCAGTAAAGAAACTGAAAAATTATGCTGAAAACAAGTGAAAAAACAGAAACTTTTGCTGAAAAGAGGTGAAAAGGCAAAGATTCTGCTTCAAAGGGGTACAAGTTCAAATTTCTACTGAAAAGAGGAGGGTGAAAAGGTTTCCTCTGAAATGAGCAGAAGATACTGAGATTTGTATTGATAAGAGGTGAAAGGCTGAAAATTCTGCTTAAAATATGTGAATCAGCAGAATTTCTACTGAAAAGAGGTAAAGAAGTAGAACGTTGCACTGAAAACAGGTGAATCAGCAGAATGTCTGCTAAAAAGAGATTTCTGTTGAAAACACCTGAAAAAGCTGGGATTTGTGCTGAAAAGGGTGAAAACACTCACAATTCTGCTGAAGCAAACGGGGTGAAGAAGAGGTGTTGGGCTGTTGAGAAGAGTTAAATAAGTTGAACTGATATGTTTGGGTACAAATACAATGATTTGGCAATAATACTGCGTTTTAGCACAACTCCTGAGATTTGATTGAAATACTATGATTTAGAAGAAATATTATGACTTTGTACAAATACAATATTTTGGCACAAATACTATGATTTGGTTCGAATGCTATGATTTGAAACAAATAATATGATCTGGCAGAAATACTATTATTTAGTAGAAATACTATGATTTACCAGAAGTACTATGTTTCTGTAAAAATACTATGATTTTGCAGAAATACTATGCCTTAGTAGTAATACTATAACATCACAGATATATGATGATTTTGCAGACATTCTGGTTTTACACAAATACTATAATGTGGCAGTATACTATGTTTCAGCACAAATACTATGATTTGGCACATATACTATATTCAGCAGATATACTATAACAAAACAGAAAGTCTACGAATTAGTAGTAATACTATAACATAATAGATAGACTCTCTGCAAAATCACAGTATATGTTTTTGCACAACTAGCACAATATGGCAGAAATACTATGATTTGGCACAAGTACTATGATTTAGTACAAATACTAGTATTGGCAGAAATACTATGTTTCAGTACAAATATTACAATTTGGCAATAATACTGGGTTTTAGCACAACTACTGAGATTTGGGTGAAATACTTTGATTTAGAAGAAATACTATGACTTCGTACAAATACAATGTTTTGGTTCAAATAATATGATTTGCAAAAAATACTATGATTTGACACAAGTACCATGATTTAGTACAAATACTACGATTTCGCTCAAATACTATGAAACTGCAGTAATACTATGATTTTGAAGGAATACTATGATTTGGTAGAAATACTATGCCTTAGTAGTAATACTACAACATAACAGATATACTGTGATTTTGCAGACATTCTATGTTTTTGCACAAATACTACAATTTGGCAGAAATACTATGTTTTAGCACAAATACTATGGTTTGCTATAAATACTATGATTTGGCACATATACTGTATTCAGCAGATATAATTTAACAAAATAGAGAGTCTACGACTTAGTAGTAATACTATAACATAATAGATATACTATGATTTTGCAGACAGTCTATGTTTTTGCACAACTAGCACAATGTGGCAGTAGAAATACTCTTATTGGCAGAAATACTATGTTTCAGTACAACTACTATGATTTGGCAATAATACTGCGTTTAAGCACAACTACTGAGATTTGAGTGAAATACTATGACTTCGTACAAATGCTACTATGTTTTGGTTCGAATACTATGATTTGCAAAAAATACTATTGTTTGGCACAAGTACCATGATTTCGTACAAATACTACGAATTGGCAGAAATACTGTGACTTAGTACTAATACTTTAACATAACAGATATACTGTGATTTAGCAGACATAGTATGTTTTTGCACAGATACGACGATTTCACTCAAATACTATGAAATTGCAGTAATACTATGATACTGAAGGAATACTTTGATTTGGTAGAAATACTATGCCTCAGTAGTAATACTATAACATAATAGATATACTATGATTTTGCAGACAGTCTATGTTTTTGCACAACTAGCACAATGTGGCAGAAATACTATGAATTGGCACAAGTACTATGATTTAGTAGAAATACTCTTATTGGCACAAATACTATGATTTGCTATAAATACTATGATTTGGCACATATACTATAATCAGCATATATACTATAACATGACAGAAATTCTACGACTTAGTAGTAATACTATAACATAGCAGATATACTGTGATTTTGCAGACATAGTATGTTTTTGCACAAATACTACAATTTGGCAAGAAATACTATGTTTGGGCACAAATACTATGATTTGCTATAAATACTATGATTTGGCACATATACTATAATCAGCAGATATACTATAACATAACAGAAATTCTACGACTTAGTAGTAATACTATAACATAACAGAAATTTTAATTGGGCAGAAATAACATGATTTGGCACAAATACAGTGATTTGGCAGAAATATTATGATTGGGTACAAATACTATGATTTGGCACAAATACTATGATTTAGCAGAAATAGTATGTTTTAACATAAATAATATCTTTTGACAGAAATTTCTGCTAAAAGGTACTATTTCTGCTTTTTAGCAGAAATACTGTAATTTTGCATAAATACTATGATTTGGGATAAATACTATGATTTCCCAGAATTACTATGATTGAGCAGAAGTACTAAGATGTAGTAGAAGTACTTTGATTTAGCAGAAATACTATTATGGAGGAGTAATACTTTAACATGGGAGAAATACTGATACACACACATACACAGAGCGCAAAGGGAACAGTGGCTGTTAAGAGTCTGGGCTTGGTATATCTAGGTCAGCTAAATTAGCTGCACCTGCTCTAATCAGCACTTACACACACAGACACAGAGAGCTCTGAGTTTTCTTTAGTGTATTTCTCACATTCAGGATTCCCCTCGAACAAATGGCCATAATTTCCTAACCGTGAGGGGCTAGAACGCTCATTCTGACACCGTTTTGTTCAGAAGAGATGGGGAAATCTCCAGGTCTTCATAATTCAGAGATAAAATATAAATTATTAAAGCTATATGACTTGTAACACACTGCAACTGAGAAGAGGCGAAGCAAAACTGCCTTGACTTGCCCTCAAACAACGTTGTGTAACTCTAGATCTCTATGGAGCCTCAAAATCATTCTTTCACCGTGAAAAACAGCAGGCTTTGGTGAACAGTCATGGAAATTTTCAGGGCTCTGTTGAAATCCAGCAAAAAAGATATGACGAGAGAAAAGTGCCTCATTTCCAGAGTTTGAAATCTGAAGAGATCTGAGCGAGAGACAAATTTCCTATCCTCAAACAAATGTAATTCATGGCCAAACGGTAATAGGTGAGGAAAATACTCTTGAATTGTGAGCATCAGGAGAGTCTGAAGATATATTGGCACAAGCGTCATGTCTCAACTTTGTTTCGTTAAGGAGATATGACGATTTGAAAATGCCTCTCATTAGAAAAAATTCAGCGGTGATTTTGAACAAGCTCTCCATTGACTTTCTATGTAGAGTTTTGAGACCTTGTGTTGCTCTGAGGACATTTGCAAAACATCTGTAAATCCCACAAGAATGATAGTGACATTTTCTGAAAGCCAGCAAAAATACCTACGTTTTGATGTATAATTTGTGGGGGTTGAGTGGAAATTGAGCGAGTAGCAAGAAGTTGTTCAGACATGAAGAGAAAATTCCGAACAGACCAGCCCTCACTCTGAGTTAATTGCATAGCAACCATAGCAACGCATGTATTTTCTGAAAAATCACAATTTTGCAAATGAAAACTTAAAGAGGCATAAAATTAAAACGGTAGAAGATCTGAAACAGCTGAATCACACAGGAATAGCCCAATAATCTGAGAACATTTTAAAGTTTGAATGGAGTTTCTAGGTGAAAGTATAAGGAAGTAGTTAAGTTTCAAAAACAAGCAAGTTTTAGCAGAATTGTGGAAGTTTCCCATTCATTTCAATGGGACAAATTAAAGGAAAAAAGTGTAATATTTTAAAGAGTATAACAGTAATAAACACCAAAAGTCATAGCACCCATAAGCAGAACGAGCAGAACAGTATAGAGTTTGAAAGGAGAAAATCGGCTGAAAACTGAGGGAGTAGATAAAGTCCAAAAAACGTACGGAAGCAACTTGAAAAAGAAAAATAAAGAATAAAGAGAAACAGGAACTCAATAGTGTGGAAGCCCTTTGAGGGCATCCACACAATAATAAAGAATAAAGAGAAACAGGAAAACAATAGTGTGGATGCCTCCAGCATCCACACAATAAAGATTACAACAACAATACTGTGAATGCTTTCACACTAATAACTAGAAAGTGTATTTTCTGAAGAAACTGCAGTGTGAATGCTTGAATCTGAATGTATGCACTGAAATGAATTAATTGCTGAATTTTAAGTTAAAAATGTTGAATGATATGAAAAATACAGAAATTTGCACCTGAAAACAAAAGTGCTGAACTGCTAAAAGCTGACAACCACAGAGAAGAAGTTCGAAAATAGCTGAAAATGTTTTAATTGTAAATTAGAAAAGCCTAAGAAATGAGAAAAGAAAATTTAGAGTCAGAAAACATCTGAATGAATATTAAAAGTTCATATTCTTTGAATCACTGAATGACTAAAATGTGATCCCTCCACTTGGATCCACACAGTTTTAAAGGTTTACATCTCTGAGCTTTGAAAGACGCTGTGTTGGAAAGAGAAGAATGATGGCGACGTTTTGAGGGTAAAATGATGGCTGTAGAGCAAACACTGTGGACACAGCAGCAGTTGAAAGAGAAATGTTTAAGATGAATCTTGGCACAGTGAGAGACAGAGCTCGTTGGGCAGGCAGGTGTGAGCCTGGTTGCTATAGTGACTGCACCCAATGGCTCCATACACACGCACACAGACATGCACCTCACTTTTGCTGCTTAAAATGAACAGAAAAGTCAGCCCCAAACAAATCGCTCCCAAATGAAAAGTACAGGTCGTATTGACAAAATTCTTTCACCGTGAGCGCCAGCAATGTCCACTCTACCGAATTCTCAGTTTTCATGCTTGTGGAGTTTATTATATGGACGTGGTGACAGTGTAAAGACACCATGCTCTTCTGATTTTCAAACGAACCTTCTGAGCCATTTTAACATTAGAGTCTATGGAAGAGTTGGAGGAGGAGGCTGTGCATTGGTGACATTTATGAAAGAACCATAACACCTAGTACAATAGTAAACACATTGGATGAAAGAGGACAGCGATGGATACGTTTTGAGGGTAAAATCATACCTGTAGAGCAAACACCGTGGACACAGCAGCAGTTTTAAAAATATTTTAAGATTAATTTTTTTCCTCCTCTCACTCTAGCAGTTGAGCTGTCTCACTCTAGCCCCAACATTCTGTCCCATACACACCATTATAAACTCTGAAACGGCTAAAAAACATCATGAAACTTAAACTGGAACTGAAGAAAAGTATAATAGATATTTACAAAAGATAAATACAAGTTGAATAGTTGAATGTCTTGTCTTCGTTTTAAAGTTTAATTGGTGGCTCTACGTCAATGTATGTGGAAGTAGATACAGTTTAAAGAGGAGTGAGTTGAAG
>NW_024108814.1:0-27013 GCF_013358895.1 Oreochromis aureus | reverse complement strand
AAACGTACGGAATGTTGTTAAGATAATAATAACTAGAAAAATTTGCATTTCCTGCGAAAATGCAGTGTGGATGCTTTAAAGCTGAAGCTGTATGCAAAAACTAGATGAAAAAGCTGAAAAGTTGTAGAAATTGTAAAAACTTTGCAGAAGCAAAGGAACTTTGCTAAAATGGAATAACTTAGCAGAACTGCAATATCTTAGAGGAAACATAATACTTGGCAGAAATACAATAGCATAGCAGAACTTAGCAGAAATATGGTAACTTACCAGAAACATGATAACTTCTCAAAAATACACGAATTTAGGAGAAATAGTATAAGATAACAGAAAGAATATATTTAGCCAAAAATACTTAAGCATTACAGAAACACTATGATTTAGAAAAATAGTAGAACAGAGCAGAAATACTGTGATTTACCAGAGACACTCTGATGAACTATGAATATTGTAATTTTAAATCAATACTATGTTTTAGCACAAATACTATAATTTGACAGAAATACTATCATTTGGCAGAAATACTATGTTTCAGCACAAATACTCTGGTTTAGCACAAATATTATAACAGCAGAAATACAATTATATAGCAGAAGTGCTATATTTAGAAAGAAAAATATAATATAGTAGAAATAGTATGATTTAGCAGAAATACTACAATATAGCATAATAAGAATGATTTAGAACAAATACTATGATTGAGCAGAATAGTAATAACTTAAGTGAAAATACTGGAAAAGTAAGATGACAAGCTGAAAAAAAAAAACGAAACATGGTTAAGTTCCCTCAAAACTAATTGTTGTTCACCTGTGAAAAAAAAAATAAAGAAATAAAAATAAATTTAAAAAACAAGAAGGAACAGCCAACAGATACACACAAAATCAAATATGTATACACAAATGCACAGAGAGAGAGACACACGGAGGGTCTATGCCAGTCAACCAGTCTGAATATATTATATTTTTTTCCAACAATGAGATGCTACCCTAAAGAGGGTCTCTCTCTCTCGCTCTCTCTCTCTCTCATGCACACACACACACACACACACACACACACACACACACAGGAGAGAGAAGCATGTTTTCAGTCAAGCAGCCTGGGAGCTGCTAAATTTGAATCCACAGAGGCTGTGTACTTTTCCCCGCCAAACCAGGTGCACACACGCAGCACAGAGACAGGATTTTTGCAGTCTATTTCTCATAGTGAGGATTCTCCTCAAACAAATGACCATAATTCCCTAACTGTATTGGCCAGAACGGTCATTCTTACACCGTTTTGTTCAGAAGAGATGGGGGAATCGTCAAGTGTTGACAATTTATCATTAAAATATGAATTTTTAGAGATATATGACATCGATGACTTGTTGGCTTAGAAGCCACGAAGGCCCCAATATGCAAATTTGAATGCCTCAGCCCACATATATTATTGGCTGGCTGGGAAGCCGTCCAGGCCCTGATTTGTAAATTTGAATGTCTCATCCCTAAGATATGATTGGCTGGCTGCGAAAGCGTGCAGGCCCTGATATGTAAATTTGAATGCCTCAGTCCTCACAGAGGATTGGCTGCCTGGGGACCTGGCAGAAATATATAGAAATACTATGATTAAGCATAAATACTACATTTAGCAGAAATACTTTATTAAGCACAAATTTTATAATAAGCAGAAATACTATATTAAGCAATATAAATATCCTATAAAAATCCTATAAAAAGCAAAAATACTGTACTATGATTTGGTAGAAAAACTATAATTAATCAGAAATACTATATTTAGCAAAAATCTTATAAAACAGCAGAAATGCTATGATTTAGCACAATAGTAATAACTTAAACAGAAAAATTGGAAAAGCAAAATGGACAACTGAAAAAATGCTGAACATGCTAAGGGTCCCTCAAATATACTTGTTAAATGAAAAAAAAATCGGCAAAAAAATATATAACAGCCACACAATCACACATATGGACACATATGGAAACACACATGCACAGAGAGACACACACACAAGATCCAATTCAGTCAACCAGTCTAAATATATTGAATTTGAATCTTACAATGAGATCATCCCATAAAAAGGCTGTCTCTCTCTCTCTCTCTGTCTCTGTCACACACACACACACACACACACACACACACACACACACACACACACACACACACACACACACACAAGATCCAATTCAGTCAACCAGTCTAAATATATTGAATTTAAATCTTACAATGAGATCATCCCATATAAAGGCTTTCTCTCTCTCTCTCGCTTGCTCTCTGTCACAGACACACACACACACACACACACACACACACACACACACACACACACACACACACACACACACACACAAGATCCAATTCAGTCAACCAGTCTAAATATATTGAATTTAAATCTTACAATGAGATCATCCCATATAAAGGCTCTCTCTCTCTCTCTCTCTCTCTCTCTCTCTCACACACACACACACACACACACACACACACACACACACGATCAATTCAGTCAACCAGTCTAAATATAGTGAATTTATATCTTACAATGAGATCATCCCATAAAAAGCTCTCTCTCTCTCTCTCTCCCTCTCTCTCACACACACACACACACACACACACACACACACACACACACACACACACACACACACAAGATTCAATTCAGTCAACCAGTCTAAATATATTGAATTTGAATCTTACAATGAGATCATCCCATAAAAGGCTCTCTCTCTCTCTCTCTCTCTCTCTCTCTCTGTCACACACACACACACACACACACACACACACACACACACACACACACACACAGAGGGAGAGAGAAGTAAGTTTCTAGCTCAGTCAAGCAGCCTGGGAGCTGCTGAATTTGAATCCACCAATCAGAGAGCCTGTGCACTTTTTCCCCGCCAAAACAGGTGCACGCAGCACAGAGAGACACAGGATTTTGCAGTCTATTTCTCATAATGACGACTCCCCTCAAACAAATGACCATAATTTCCTAACCGTAGGGGCTAGAACGGTCATTCTTACACCGTTTGTTCAGAAGAGATGGGGAATCTTAAAGTGTTGACAGTTTATCATTAAAATATGAATTATTAAAGATATTTGACTTCTAATGCACCATAACTGAGTAGAGCAAAGCAAAAACTGCCTTGACTTGCCCTCAAACAACGCTTTCTAACTCTAAATCTATTTGGAGTATCAATATCATTTTTTCACCGTAAGAGACAGCAGGCTTTGGTGAACAGTCATGGAAATTTTCAGGTCTTTGTGGAAATCTATCAAAAAGATATGACGAGAGAAAAAAGTGGTTCATTTCCACAGTTTGAAATCTGAAGAAATCTGAGCGAGGGACAAATTTCCTACCCTCAAACAAACCCAATTCATGGCCAAATGGTAATAGGTGAGAAAAAAATTCTTGAATTGTGAGCGTCAGGAGTGTCTGAAGATATATTGGCACAAGCCTCATGTCTTAACTTCGCTTCGTTCGGGAGATATGACGATTCGAAAATGCCTCTCATTACAGAAATCAAGCGGTGATTTTAAACGAACTCTCCATTGACTATCTATGGGGATTTTTGAGACTTTGTGTTGGTCCGAGGAGATTTGCCAAAGTTCTATAAATCTCACAACAATGATAGTGACATTTTCTGAAAGCCAGCAAAAATACCTACGTTTTGATGTATAATTTGTGGAAGTTGAGTGAAAATTGAGCAAGTAGCAAGAAGTTGTTCGGACATGAAGAGAAGACTGCGAAACCTACAGTGGCACACTGAAAGCCAAGTGCATAGCAACCATAACAACGCATGTATTTTCTGAATAATCACAATTTTGCAACTCAAAACTTAAAGAGGGATAAGATGAAAACCGTAACAGATATGAAAAAGCTGAATCATCCATGAATAGCCCAATAATTTGTGAACATTTTAAAGTTTAAATGGAGTTTCTATGTGAAAGTATGAAAAAGTAGTTAAGTTTCAAAAACGAGCAAGTTTTAGCAGAATTGCAGAAGTTTCCCATTCATTTCAATGGGACAAATTAAAGGAAAAAAGCTTAATATTTTAAAAAGTATAATAGTTAAAAATACCAAAAGTCATAGCGCACATTAGCAGAAATAGCAGAATAGTTTAAAATTTGAACGGTAAAAATCGGTTGAAAATTGTGGAAGTAGTTAAGTGCCAAAAAAGTACAAAAAGTTGCAACTAGAACTAGAAAAATTTGCATTTCCTGCGAAAATGCAGTGTGGATGTTGTAATGCTGAAGCTGTCTGCTAAAAATAGCTGAAAAAGCTGAAAAGTTGCAGAATTTGTAAAAGCTTTGCAGAAGCAAAGGAACTTTGCTAAAATGTAGTAACTTAGCAGAACTGTAATATCTTAGAGGAAACATAATACTTGGCAGAAATACAATAGCATAGCAGAACTTAGCAGAAATATTGTAACTTACCAGAAACATGATAACTTCTCAAAAATACAAGAATTTAGGAGAAATAGTATAAGATAACAGAAAGAATATATTTAGCCAAACATTCTTAAACATTACAGAAATACTATGATTTAGAAAAACAGTACAACATAGCAGAAATGCTGCGATTTACCAGAGACACTGTAATATACTATTAATATTGAAATTTAAAAAAAAAATACTATGTTTTAGCACAAATACTGTAATTTGACAGAAATACTATCATTTGGCAGAAATACTATGTTTCAGCAGAAATACTCTAGTTTAGCACAAATATTATAAAATAGCAGTAATACAATTATATAGCAGAAATGCTATATTTAGCATTTTGATTTAACAGAAATACAATTATGGAGGAGTAATACTTTAAAATGGGAGAAATATTGATACACACACACATACACAGAGCCTAAATGGAACAGTATTTGTGCCATGGAGTGTTAACAAGAATCTGAGGTCCATATTAGAAAAGCTGCTAAAATCATAAAAGTTTGCAGAATTGTAATAAATGATGAATATGAATTAGTGGTCTGTGATAGTGTATTAATTTGTAGGGAAAAAAAACATGTTGCCCAAGGTGTAATCGCACCCACGACCTTTGGGTTGCAGACCTGTGTCATTACCAACTACGCCACTGGGATAGAGAGCGTGCGCCTGGAAAACAGGGTGATGAGCAGTCAGAATTAGATTGCAGTGAGAGGCAAAAAACACAGTTTTTTGGAGTTACAAAACGTCGTGTAACTCAAAAACTAGGTGGACTAGAAGCATAATTCTTGTACTGGGTGAATCAGCGGACTTTGGTGTACTTTGACTGTGATTTGCATTGCTCTTTGTACATCTGTCGCTGAGATATGACGAGAGAAGAAATGGCTCAGACCTCAGATATGATTGGCTGGCTGGGAAGCCGTGCAGGCCCTGATATGTAAATTTTATATGTATCAGTCCTCACAGAGGATTAGCTGCCTGGGGATCTGGCAGAAATATATACAAATAGTATGATTAAGCATAAATACTACATTTAGTAGAAATACTATGTTTTAGCAGAAATACTATAAAATGGCAGAAATACTATAATTAAGCAGAAATACTATATTAAGTACAAATCCTATAAAAAGCAAAAAAACTGTACTATGATTTGGTAGAAAAACTACAATAAATCAAAAATACTATATTTGGCAGAAATACTATTTTTTTAGGAGAAATACTATATTTAGCACAAATCTTATCAAATAGCAGAAATAATATGATTTAGCTGAAATGCTGTATTTGGCACAAACTCATAAAATAGCAGAAATAGTATGATTTAGCAGAAATGCTGTATTTAGCACAAATACTGAAAAGCAGCAGAAATGCTATGACTTAGCACAACAGTAATAACTTATAGAAAAATTGGAAAAGCAAAATGGACAGCTGAAAAAATCCTGAACATGCTAAGGGTCCCTCAAATCTAATTGTTAAATGAAAAAAAAAAATCAGCAAAAAAAGTATAACAGTCACACAATCACAAATATGGACACATATGGAAACACACATGCACAGAAAGACACACAAAGGACCAAATTCAGTCAACCAGTCTAAATATATTGAATTTAAATCATATAATAAGATGCTCCCATCAAAAGGCTCTCTCTTGCTCTCTCTCTCTCTCTCACACACACACACAGAGCCTAAAGGGAACAGTATTTGTGCCATGGAGTGTTAACAAGAATCTGAGGTCCATATTAGAAAAGCTGCTAAAATCATAAAAGTTTTCAGAATTGTAATAAATGATGAATATGAATTAGTGGTCTGTGATAGTGTATTAATTTGTAGGGAAAAAACACATGTTGCCCAAGGTGTAATTGAACCCACGACCTTTGGGTTGCAGACCTGTGTCATTACCAACTGCGCCACTGGGAAAGAGAGCAAGCGCCTGGAAAACAGGGTGATGAGCAGTCAGAATTAGATTGCGGTGAGAGGCAAAAAACGCCGTTTTTTGGAGTTACAAAACGTCGTGTAACTCAAAAACTAGGTGGACTAGAAGCATAATTCTTGTACTGGGTGAATCAGCGTACTTTGGTGTACTTTGACTGTGATTTGCATTGCTCTTTGTACATCTGTCGCTGAGATATGACGAGAGAAGAAAGGGCAGACTTCAGATATGATTGGCTGGCTGGGAAGCCGTGCAGGCCCTGATATGTATTTGTATGTATCAGTCCTCACAGAGGATTAGCTGCCTGGGGACCTGGCAGAAATATATAGAAATAGTATGATTAAGCATAAATACTACATTTTTTTAGAAAAACTATATTAAGCACAAATCCTATAAAAAGCAGAAATACTATATTAAGCAATATAAATATCCTCTAAAAATCCTATAAAAAGCAGTAAAACTGTACTATGATTTGGTAGAAAAACCCTAATTAATCAAAAATACTAAATTTGGCAGAAATAGCAGAAACACTATATTTAGCACAAATCTTATGAAATAGCAGAAAGAGTATGATTTAGCAGAAATGCTGTATTTAGCACAAATCTCATAAAATAGCAGACATAGTATGATTTTGCAGAAATGCTGTATTTAGCACAAATACTGAAAAGCAGCAGAAATGCTATGACTCAACACAATAGTAATAACTTAAATAGAAAAATTGGAAAAGCAAAATGGACAGCTGAAAAAATCCTGAACATGCTAAGGGTCCCTCAAATGTAATTGTTAAATGAAAAAAATCAGCAAAAAAAAAAGTATAACAGTGACACAATCACAAATATGGACACATATGGAAACACACATGCACAGAGAGACACACACAGGATCAAATTCAGTCAACCAGTCTAAATATATTGAATTTAAATCATACAATAAGATGCTCCCATAAAAACTCTCTCGCCCTCCCTTCTCTCTCTCTCTGTCACACACACACACACACACACACACACACACACACACACACACACAGGAGAGGAGCAAGTTTCTAGGTCAGTCAAGCAGCCTGGGAGCTGCTAAATTTGAATCCACCAATCAGAGAGGCTGTGTACTTTTTCCCGCCAAAACAGGTGCACCTGTTTTTACACAGACTCAGCACAGAGAGAGACAGGATTTCTGCAGTGTATTTCTCATAGTGAGGATTCCTCTCAAACAAATGGCCATAATTTCCTAACCGTAGGGGCTAGCTAGAACGGTCATTCTTACACCGTTTGTTCAGAAGAGATGGGGAATCTTCAAGTGTTGACAATTTATCATTAAAACATGAATTATTAAAGATATTTGACTTCTAATGCACCATAACTGAGTAGAGGTGAAGCAAAAACTGACTTGACCTGCCCTCAAACAACGCTTTCTAACTCTAAATCTATTTGGAGTATCGATATCATTCTTTCACCGTAAGAGACAGCAGGCTTTGGTGAACAGTCATGGAAATTATCAGGTCTCTGTGGAAATCCATCAAAAAGATATGACGAGAGAAAAAAGTGGTTCATTTCCAGAGTTTGAAATCTGAAGAAATCTGAGCGAAGGACAAATTTCCTACCCTCAAACAAGTGTAACTCATCTCAGAACGGTAATAGGTGAGAAAAAAATTCTTGAATTGTGAGCGTCAGGAGTGTCTGAAGATATACTGGGACAAGCCTCATGTTTTAACTTCGCTTCGTTAAGGAGATATGACGATTCGAATATGCCTCTCATTACAGAAATCAAGCGATGATTTTGAACAAACTCTCCATTGACTTTCTATGGAGAGTTTTCAGACTTTGTGTTGGTCTGAGGAGATTTTCCAAAATGCTATAAATCTCACAACAATGATGGTGACATTTTCTGAAAGCCAGCAAAAATACCTACATTTTGATGTATAATTTGTGGAAGTTGAGTGAAAATTGAGCAAGTAGCAAGAAGTTGTTCGGACATGAAGAGAAGACTGCGAAACTTACAGTGGCACACTGAAAGCCAATTGCATAGCAACCATAACAACGCATGTATTTTCTGAAAAATCATAATTTTGCAACTCAAAACTTAAAGAGGGATAAGATGAAAACGGTAACAGATATGAAAAAGCTGAATCATTCATGAATAGCCCAATAATTTGTGAACATTTTAAAGTTTGAATGGTTGTTCTAGGTGAAAGTATAAGAAAGTAGATAAGTTTCAAAAACAAGCAAGTTTTAGCAGAATTGTGGAAGTTTCCCATTCATTTCAATGGGACAAATTAAAGGAAAAAAACGTAATATTTTAAAAAGTATAATAGTTAAAAATACCAAAAGTCATAGCGCACATTAGCAGAAATAGCAGAATAGTTTAAAATTTGAACGGTGAAAATCGGCTGAAAATTGTGGAAGTAGAAAAGTGCCAAAAAAAGTGCAAAAAGTGGCAACTAGAATAATAATAATAACTAGAAAAATTTGCATTTCCTGCGAAAATGCAGTGTGGATGCTGGAACGCTGAAGCTGTCAGCTGAAACTAGCTGAAAAAGCTGAAAAGTTGCAGAAATTGTAAAAACTTGCAGAAGCAAAGGAACGTTGCTAAAATGTAGTAACTTAGCAGAACTGCAATATCTTAGAGGAAACATAATACTTGGCAGAAATACAATAGCATAGCAGAACTTAGCAGAAATATTGTAACTTACCAGAAACACGATAACTTCTCAAAAACACAAGAATTTAGGAGAAATAGTATAAGATAAAAGAAAGAATATATTTAGCCAAACATTCTTAATGATTACAGAAATACTATGATTTAGAAAAACAGTACAACATAGCAGAAATGCTGCGATTTACCAGAGACACTGTAATTTACTATTAATATTGAAATTTTTAAAAAAAATACTATGTTTTAGCACAAATACTGTAATTTGACAGAAATACTATCATTCGGCAGAAATACTATGTTTCAGCAGAAATACTCTGGTTTAGCACATGCTATATTTAGAAAGAAAAATATAATATAGTAGAAATACTATGATTTAGCAGAAATACTGTAATCAGCACATATAGTGTAACATGACAGAAATTCCTCCACTTAGTAGTAATACTATAACATAAAACAAATGTTATGATTTGGCACAAAAACCATAATTTGGCAAAATACTATGATTTAGCAGAAGTACTAACATGTAGTAAAAGTACTTTGATTTAACAGAAATACAATTATGGAGGAGTAATACTTTAAAATGGGAGAAATATTGATACACACAAATACACACACACACACACACACACAGAGCCTAAAGGGAACAGTATTTGTGCCATGGAGTGTTAACAAGAATCTGAGGTCCATATTAGAAAAGCTGCTAAAATCATAAAAGTTTGCAGAATTGTAATAAATGATCAATATGAATTAGTGGTCTGTGATAGTGTATTAATTTGTAGGGGAAAAAAACATGTTGCCCAAGGTGTAATTGAACCCACGACCTTTGGGTTGCAGACCTGTGACATTACTAACTGCGCCACTGGGAAAGAGAGCGAGCGCCTGGAAAACAGGGTGATGAGCAGTCAGAATTAGATTGCGGTGAGAGGCGAGAAACGCTGTTTTTTGGAGTTACCTAACGTCGTGTAACTCAAAAACTGGGTGGACTAGAAGCATAATTCTTGTACTGGGTGAATCAGCGTACTTTCGTGTACTTTGACTGTGATTTGCATTGCTCTTTGTACATCCGTCGCTGAGATATGACGAGAGAAGAAAGGGCAGACCTCAGATATGATTGGCTGGCTGGGAAGCCGTGCAGGCCCTGATATGTATTTGTATGTATCAGTCCTCACAGAGGATTAGCTGCCTGGGGACCTGGCAGAAATATATAGAAATAGTATGATTAAGCATAAATACTACATTTTTTAGAAAAACTATATTAAGCACAAATCCTATAAAAAGCAGAAATACTATATTAAGCAATATAAATATCCTCCAAAAATCCTATAAAAAGCAGTAAAACTGTACTATGATTTGGTAGAAAAACCCTAATTAATCAAAAATACTAAATTTGGCAGAAATAGCAGAAACACTATATTTAGCACAAATCTCATAAAATAGCAGACATAGTATGATTTTGCAGAAATGCTGTATTTAGCACAAATCTTATGAAATAGCAGAAATGCTGAAAAGCAGCAGATATGCTATGACTTAGCACAATAGTAATAACTTAAATAGAAAAATTGGAAAAGCAAAATGGACAGCTGAAAAAATGCTGAACATGCTAAGGGTCCCTCAAATGTAATTGTTAAATGAAAAAAATTCAGCAAAAAAAGTATAACAGTGACACAATCACAAATATGGACACATATGGAAACACACATGCACAGAGAGACACACACAGGATCAAATTCAGTCAACCAGTCTAAATATATTGAATTTAAATCATATAATAAGATGCTCCCATAAAACTCTCTCTCCCTCTCTTTCTCTCTCTCTCTCACACACACACACACACACACACACACACACACACACACGGAGAGAAAATCAAGTTTCTAGGTCAGTCAAGCAGCCTGGGAGCTGCTAAATTTGAATCCACCAATCAGAGAGGCTGTATACTTTTTCCCGCCAAAACAGGTGCACCATCTTACACACACACCACAGAGAGAGACAGGATTTGTGCTGTCTATTTTTCATAGTGAGGACTCCCCTCAAACAAATGGCTATAATTTCCTAACCGTAGGGGCTAGAACGGTCATTCTTACACCGTTTTGTTCAGAAGAGATGGGGGAATCTTCAAGTGTTGACAATTTATCATTAAAATATGAATTATTAAAGATATTTGACTTCTAATGCACCATAACTGAGTAGAGGCAAGCGAAAACTGCCTTGACTTGCCCTCAAACAATGCTTTGTAACTCTAAATCTATTTGGAGTATCGATATCATTCTTTCACCGTAAGAGACAGCAGACTTTGGTGAACAGTCATGGAAATTTTCAGGTCTGTGTGGAAATCCATCAAAAGATATGACGAGAGAAAAAAAGTGCCTCATTTCCAGAGTTTGAAATCTGAAGAAATCTGAGCGAGGGACAAATTTCCTACCCTCAAACAAACCCAATTCATGGCCAAATGGTAATAGGTGAGAAAGAAATTCTTGAATTGTGAGCGTCAGGAGTGTCTGAAGATATATTGGCACAAGCCTCATGTCCTAACTTCGCTTCGTTAAGGAGATATGACGATTTGAAAATGCCTCTCATTAGAGAAATCCAGCGGTGATTTTGAACAACCTCTCCATTGACTTTCTATGGAGAGTTTCCAGACTTTGTGTTGGTCTGAGGAGATTTGCCAAAATTCTATAAAACCCACAACAATGATAGTGACATTTTCTGAAAGCCAGCAAAAATACCTACGTTTTGATGTATAATTTGTGGGGGTTGAGTGGAAATTGAGCGAGTAGCAAGAAGTTGTTCGGACATGAAGTGAAAATTGCAAAAGGTACAGTGGCTCACTTAGAACCAACTGCATAGCAACCATAACAACGCATGTATTTTGTGAAAAATCACAAAAATGAAACTCAAAACTTAAAGAGGGACAATATGAAAATGGTAACAGATATGAAAAAGCTGAATCATTCATGAATAGCCCAATAATTTGTGAACATTTCAAAGTTTGAATGGTTGTTCTAGGTGAAAGTAGGACAAAGTAGTTAAGTTTCAAAAACAAGCAAGTTTTAGCAGAATTTTGGAAGTTTTCCATTCATTTCAATGGGACAAAAAAAAGCATAAAAAGCATAATATTTTAAAAAGTATAAGAGCAAAAAATACCATAAGTCATTGCGCACATTAGCAGAAATAGCAGAATAGTTTAAAATTTGAACGGTGAAAATCGGCTGAAAATTGTGGAAGTAGTTAAGTGCCAAAAAAAGTACAAAAAGTGGCAACTAGAATAATAAAGTAGGATAATAATAAAGAATAAAGAGAAACAGGAACTCAATAGTGTGGATGCATAAAGCATCCACACAACTAGAAAAATTTGCATTTCCTGCGAAAATGCTGTGTGGATGCCTTAACGCTGAAGCTGTCTGCTGAAAAGCTGAAAAAGATGAAAAGTTGCAAAAAGTTGTATGGTGGTGAAAAAAAAATGTTGCCCTGAGCAGGATTCAAACCTGGCCCTACCAGACTCAAAGCAGCTACTCATCTCACTGACGCAAACACATTCTCACAGAGAAGAGGTGGACAGACCGACAATTCTGCTAAAATGAGCAGAAGCTGCTGAGAATTGTGCTGATAACAGGTGAAAAGGCTGAAAATTTTGCAGAAAAGAGGTAAATCAGCAGAATTTCTGCAGAAAAGAGGCAAAGAAGCAGAAACTTGCGCTGAAAAGAGATGAATCAGCAGAGTTTCTGCTCAAAAGAGTTGTCTTTTTTCTGAATACAGCCAAAAAAGCTGGAATTTGTGCTGAAAAGGGGTGAAAAAAATGAAAATTTTGCTGAAAAGGGGTGAAGAAGCTAAAGTATACTAAATCAAAGTATTTGTGCCAAAACATAGTGTTTCTGCCATATTGTGGTACTACTACATTACAACATGAATACGGATTAAAGATGAAAGAAACTGGCAACAAATTCCTCCACTACAAACCAGTCTGATACCACTTCTTTGCAGTGTTCACGTTTACTAAGGCACTACCCAAAAGGCGCCACAAGAGGGCACTCCAACACAAGAGATGACCTATGTACACTGATGCACTTAGTAACAGTCAGCCTCCTTGAATTGGCAGAAATACTGTGATTTAGTAGTAATACTATAACATAACAGATATACTACCAGGCTCAAAGCAGCTTCTCATCTCACTGACCCAAACACATTCTCACAGAGAAGAGGTGGACAGACTGACAATTCTGCTGAAATGAGCAGAAGCTGCTGAGAATTGTGCTGATAAGAGGTGAAAAGGCTTAAAATGTTGCAGAAAAGAGGTGAATCAGAAGAATTTCTGCAGAAAAGAGGCAAAGGAGCAGAAACGTGCGCTGAAAAGAGATGAATCAGCAGAGTTTCTGCTGAAAAGAGTTTTTTTTTTCTGAAAACAGCCCCAAAAAATGGAATTTGTGCTGAAAAGGGGTGAAAAAAATGAAAATTTTGCTGAAAAGGGGTGAAGAAGGTAAAGTATACCAAATCAAACTATTTGTGCCAAAACATAGTGTTTCTGCCATATTGTGGTTTTGTGCCACAAAAGTTACTACATTACAACATGAATACGGATTAAAGATGAAAGAAACTGGCAACAAATTCCTCCACTACAAACCAGTCTGATACCACTTCTTTGCAGTGTTCACTAAGGCACTACCCAAAAGGCGCCACAAGAGGGCACTCCAACACAAGAGATGAGGTGAATGAGCAGAATTTCTGTTGAAAAGAGGCAGAAGGTTCTGTATGTAGAAAAAGAAACACTGTTGAACCATGTGTGACATAAATAAAGAAATGAAATGAAAGAACAACCTGGTTCTGCTCATTTTCACCAATCAGAGGTACTGCCTCAGTCTGCTTCATCAGGCTGTGTACTTGTTTCTGCCATGGAGCGTTAACAAGAATCTGAGGTCCATATTAGAAAAGCTGCTAAAATCATAAAACTTTGCAGAATTGTAATAAATTAGCAATATAAATTACAGGTCTGTGATAGTGTATAAATTTGTAGTGAAAAAAAAAAACGTGGACCAACGTGGGATTGAACCCACGACCTTTGAGCTGCAGAGCCGTGTCATTACTGATTGCGCCACCTGGAACGGGGCGGCGGTCTGAAAGACAGATACTTGGGCAGTCAGAAAATAGATCGCGGTGAGGCGGCGAAAAACGCCGCCTTTTGGAGTTACAAAACGTCGTGTAACTCAAAACCTAGGAGGGCTAGCAGCATAATTCTTGTACTGGGTGAATCAGCGGACTTTGGTGTATTTTGACTGCGATTTTCATAGCTCGTTCTACCTCCGTCGCGGAGATATGACGAGAGAAGAAACGGCTTCATTTCCAGAGTTTGAAGACTGAGAGAAGGACAGATTTCCACCCTCAAACAAACGTAATTCATTGCTCAACGGTAAGATAATTGTAAAACTGCTTCCACTGTGAGTGTCAGCAGTGTCTGAAGATATATTGGCACAAGCCTCATGTCCTAACTTTGCTTTGTTAAAGAGATATGGCGATTTGAAAATGCCTCCCGTTTCAGAATTTCAGCTCTGAATTTCAAAACCTCCCCATAGACTTTGAATGGGGACACACAAAATTAAATATGGATACACAAATCAACAAATACACACAAAATCAAATATGGATACACAAATGTACAGAGAGAGACACACACACAAGGTCTATGCCAGTCAACCAGTCTGAATATATTATATTTTTATCCAACAATGAGATGCTGCCCTAAAAAGGGCTTTGTGTGTGTCTTTCTCTCTCTCTCTCTCTCTCTCACACACACACCCACACACACACACACACACACTCAAACACTCACACACACACTCAGGCTCACACACACATGCGCGCACACACACACACATAGCATCAGCAAGTGAACAAGGGCTGTTAACAGCATGTTTCTAGGTCAGTCAAACAGCTGTGAGATTCTCAATTTGAATCCACCAATCAGAGGGGCTGTGTGCTTTTTCCTGCCAAAACTGGTGCACCAAGTGCAGGCTTTTACAGCACAGAGAGAGACAGGATTTTTGCAGTCTATTTCTCATAGTGAGGACTCCCCTCAAACAAACAGCCATAAATTCCTAACCGTAGGGGCTACAACGGTCATTCTTAGACCGTTGTGTTCAGAAGACATGGGAGAACCTTGAAATGTTGACCATTTAAAATAAAAATATGAAACATCATAGATATAGGACATAGATGATTGGTTGTCTTAGAAGCCATGATTGCCCCAATATGCAAATTTGAATGTGCAAGGCCTAAGATATGATTGGCTGGCTGGGAAGCCATGAAGGCAACAATATGCAAATTTGAATGTGCAAGCCCTCGGATATGATTGGTTGTCTTAGAAGCCATATAAAAAGCAGTAAAACTGTACTATGATTTGGTAGAAAAACTATAATTAATCAAAAATACTATATTTGGCAGAAATACTATGTTGTAGCAGAAACACTATATTTAGCACAAATCTGATGAAATAGAAGAAATAGTATGATTTACAGAAATGCTGTATTTAGCACAAATACTGGAAAGCAGCAGAAATGCTATGACTTAGCACAATAGTAATAATCTAAATAGAAAAATTGGAAAAGCAAAATGGACAGCTGAAAAATCCTGAACATGCTAAGGGTCCCTCAAATGTAATTGTTAAATGAAAAAAAAAAAGCAGCAAAAAAGTATAACAGTCATACAACCACAAATATGTACACATATGGTAACACACATGCACAGACAGACACACAGGATCAAATTCAGTCAACCAGTCTAACTATATTGAATTTAAATCACACACACACACACACACACACACACACACACACACACACACACACACACACACACACACACACACAAGATCCAATTCAGTCAACCAGTCTAAATATATTGAATTTGAATCTTACAATGAGATCATCCCATAAAGAGGCTTTCTCTCTCTCTCTCTCTCTCTCTCTCTCTCTCTCTCTGTCACACACACACACACACACACACACACACACACACACACACACACACACACACACAGGATCCAATTCAGTCAACCAGTCTAAATATATTGAATTTGAATCTTACAATGAGATCATCCCATAAAAGGCTTTCTCTCTCTCTCTCTCTCTCTCTCTCTCTCTCTCACACACACACACACACACACACACACACACACACAAGATCCAATTCAGTCAACCAGTCTAAATATATTGAATTTGAATCTTACAATGAGATCATCCCATAAAGAGGCTTTCTCTCTCTCTCTCTCTCTCTCTCTGTCACACACACACACACACACACACACACACACACACACACACACACACACACACACACACACACAAGATCCAATTCAGTCAACCAGTCTAAATATATTGAATTTAAATCTTACAATGAGATCATCCCATAAAAAGGCTTTCTCTCTCTCTCTCTGTCACACACACACACACACACACACACACACACACACACACACACACACACACACACACACACACACAGATCCAATTCAGTCAACCAGTCTAAATATATTGAATTTGAATCTTACAATGACATCATCCAATGAAAAGGCTTTCTCTCTCTCTCTCTCTCTCTCTCTCTGTCACACACACACACACACACACACACACACACATATCCAATTCAGTCAACCAGTCTAAATATATTGAATTTGAATCTTACAATGAGATCATCCCATAAAAAGGCTTTCTCTCTCTCTCTCTCTCTCTCTCTCTCTCTCTCTCACACACACACACACACACACACACACACACACACACACACACAAGATCCAATTCAGTCAACCAGTCTAAATATATTGAATTTGAATCTTACAATGAGATCATCCCATAAAAGGCTTTCTCTCTCTCTCTCTCTCTCTCTCTCTCTCTCTCTCTCACACACACACACACACACACACACACACACACACACACACACACACACACACACACACACACACACACACACACACACACACACACACAGGAGAGAGAAGTAAGTTTCTAGCTCAGTCAAGCAGCCTGGGAGCTGCTGAATTTGAATCCACCAATCAGAGAGCCTGTGCACTTTTTCCCGCCAAAACAGGTGCACGCAGCACAGAGAGACAGGACTTTTGCAGTCTATTTCTCATAATGACGACTCCCCCTCAAACAAATGACCATAATTTCCTAACCAGAGGGGCTAGAACGGTCATTCTTACACCGTTTGTTCAGAAGAGATGGGGAATCTTAAAGTGTTGACACTTTATCATTAAAATATGAATTATTGAAGATATTTGACTTCTAATGCACCATAACTGAGTATAGGCAAGCGAAAACTGCCTTGGCTTGCCCTCAAACAACGCTTTCTAACTCTAAATCTCTTTGGAGTATTGATATAATTCTTTCACCGTAAGAGACAGCAGGCTTTGGTGAACAATCATGGAAATTTTCAGGTCTCTGTGGAAATCCATCAAAAAGATATGACGAGAGAAAAAGTGCCTCATTTCCAGAGTTTGAAATCTGAAGAAATCTGAGCGAGGGACAAATTTCCTACCCTCAAACAAACCCAATTCATGGCCAAATGGTAATAGATGAGAAAATAATTCTTGAATTGTGAGCATCAGGAGTATCTGAAGATATATTGGCACAAGCCTCATGTCTTAACTTCGCTTCGTTAAGGAGATATGACGATTCGAATATGCCTCTCATTACAGAAATCAAGCGGTGATTTTGAACAAAGTCTCCATTGACTTTCTATGGAGAGTTTTCACACTTCGTGTTGGTCTGAGGAGATTTGCCAAAATTCTATAAATCTCACAACAATGATGGTGACATTTTCGGAAAGCCAGCAAAAATGCCTACGTTTTGATGTATAATTTGTGGAAGTTGAGTGAAAATTGAGCAAGTAGCAAGAAGTTGTTCGGACATGAAGAGAAGACTCATGAAACCTACAGTGGCACACTGGAAGCCAAGTGCATAGCAACCATAACAACGCATGTATTTTCTGAAAAATCACAATTTTGCAACTCAAAACTTTAAGAGGGATAAAAGTAAAACTGTAACAGATATGAAAAAGCTGAATCATTCATGAATAGCCCAATAATTTGTGAACATTTTAAAGTTTGAATGGTTGTTCTACGTGAAAGTAGGAAAAAGTAGTTAAGTTTCAAAAACAAGCAAGTTTTAGCAGAATTGTGGAAGTTTCCATTCATTTCAATGGGACAAATTAAAGGAAAAAAGCTTAATATTTTAAAAAGTATAACAGTTAAAAATACCAAAAGTCATTGCCATCATTAGCAGAAATAGCAGAATAGTTTAAAATTTGAACGGTGAAAATCGGCTGAAAATTGTGGAAGTAGTTAAGTGCCAAATAAAGCGCAAAAGTGGCAACTAGAATAATAATAATAAAGTAGAATAATAATAAAGAATAAAGAGAAACAGGAACTCAATAGTGTGGATGCCTTAAAGCATCCACACAACTAGAAAAATTTGCATTTCCTGCGAAAATGCAGTGTGGATGCTTTAAAGCTGAAGCTTTCTGCTAAAAGTAGCTGAAAAAGCTGAAAAGTTGCAGAAATTGTAAAATGAAGTAAAGGAACTTTGCTAAAATTTAGTAACTTAGCAATATCTTAGAGGAAACATAATACTTGGCAGAAATACAATAGCATAGCAGAACTTAGCAGAAATATTGTAACTTACCAGAAACACGATAACTTCTCAAAAATACAAGAATTTAGGAGAAATAGTATAAGATAAGAGAAAGAATATATTTAGCCAAACATTCTTAAACATTACAGAAATACTATGATTTAGAGAAACAGTACAACATAGCAAAAATGCTGTAATTTGACAGAAATACTACATCCATCCATCCATCCATCCTCATCCGCTTTATCCGAGGTCGGGTCGCGGGGGCAGCAGCCTAAGCAGAGAAGCCCAGACCTCCTCTCCCCAGCCACCTCCTCCAGCTCATCCGGGGAACACCAAAGGCGTTCCCAGGCCAGCCGAGAGATATAATCTCTCAGCGCCCTGGGTCTGCCCTGGGCCTCCTCCCGGTGGGACATGCCCGAACACCTCACCCAGGAGGCGCCCAGGGGCATCCTTGTCAGATGCCCGAACCACCTCAACTGGCTCCTTTCGATGTGGAGGAGCAGCGGCTCTACTCTGAGCCCCTCCCGGATGGCCGAACTTCTCACCCTATCTCTAAGGGAGAGGCCAGCCACCCTTCGGAGGAAGCTCATTTCTGCCGCTTGTATCCGCGATCTCGTTCTTTTCGGTCACTACCCACAGCTCGTGGCCATAGGTGAGGTCGGGACGATATCGACCGGTAAATTGAGAGCTTCGCTTTTACACTCAGCTCCCTCTTCACCACGACGGACCGGTGCAGCGTCCGCATCACTGCAGCCGCAGCACCAATCCGCCTGTCGATCTCCGGCTCCCTTCTCCCATCACTTGCGAACAAGACCCCGAGATACTTAAACTCCTCCACTTGGGGCAGGAACTCATCCCGACCCAGAGTGGGCACTCCACCCTTTTCGGCTGAGAACCATGGCCTCAGATTTGGAGGTGCTGATCCTCATTCCCGCTGCTTCACACTCGGCTGCGAACTGCTCCAGTGCGAGCTGGAGGCCCCCACCGATGAAGCCATCAGAACCACATCATCCGCAAAAAGCAGAGATGAGATTCTGAGGCCACCAAGTGAAAGCCCTCCGCCACTTGGCTGCACCTAGAAATCCTGTCCATAAAAATTATGAACAGAATCGGTGATAAAGGGCAGCCCTGGCGGAGCCCATCACCCACCGGAAACGAGTCCGACTTATTGCCGGCAATGCGAACCAAACTCTTACAACGGTTGTATAGGGATCGAATGGCCCGTAGCAATGGGCCAGACACCCCATCCTCCCGCAACACCTCCCACAGGACACCCGAGGGACACGGTCGAATGCCTTCTCCAAGTCCACAAAACACATGTAGACTGGTTGGGCAAACTCCCATGCACCCTCAAGTATCCTCGAGAGGATAAAGAGCTGGTCCAGTGTTCCGCGACCAGGACGAAAAACCGCATTGTTCCTCCTGTATCCGAGGTTCGACTAACGGACGAACTCTCCTTTCCAGCACCCTGGCATAGACTTTCCCAGGGAGGCTGAGGAGTGTGATCCCCTGTAGTTGGAACACACCCTCCGTCCCCTTCTTAAAGATGGGGACCACCACCCCGGTCTGCCAGTCCAGGGTACTGCCCCTGATCTCCACGCAACATTGTAGAGGCGTGTCAACCAGGACAGCCCTACAACGTCCAGAGCCTTCAGGAACTCGGGCGGACCTCATCAACACCAGGGCTCTGCCACCGAGGAGTTGTTTAACTGCCTCAGTGACCTCGACCCCAGAAATTGGCTGGTCATTCCCTCATCCCCAGACTCTGCTTCCTCCTCGGAAGACGTGTCAGTGGGATTAAGGAGGTCCTCAGTATTCCTTCCACCGTCTGACAATTTTCTCAGTCGACGTCAGCAGCGCACCGCCAGCACTATACACAGTGCAGGTAGAGCACCGCTTTCCCCTCCTGAGACGCCTGACGGTTTGCCAGAATCTCTTCGAGGCAGTCCGAAAGTCTTTTTCCATGGCCTCTCGAACTCCTCCCACACCCGAGTTTTTGCTTCAGCCACTGCCCGAGCCGCATTCCGCTTGGCCTGTCGATACCTGTCAGCTGCCTCTGGAGTCCCACAGGCTAACCAAGCCCGATAGGACTCCTTCTTCAGCCTGGTGGCTCCCTTCACCTCTGGTGTCCACCATTTGGTTCGGGATTACCACCACGGCAGGCACCAACCACCTTGCGGCCGCAGCTCAATGCAGCAGCCGGCAATGGAGACGCTGAACATGGTCCATTCGGACTCAATGTCCCCAGTCTCCCTCGAATGTTGTTGAAGCTCTGCCGGAGGTGTGCGTTGAAGATCTCGCGGACTGGGGCCTCTGCTAGACGTTCCCAGCACACCCTCACTCACGCCGTTTAGGTGCACCGGGTCTGTCCAGCGTCCTCCCCGCCACCTGATCCAACTCACCACCAGGTGGTGATCAGTTGACAGCTCAGCCCCTCTCTTTACCCGAGTGTCCAGAACATATGGTCGCAGGGTCTGGTGATACGATTACAAAATCGATCATCGACCTGCGCCCTAGAGCATCCTGGTGCCACGTGCACTTATGGACACTCTTATGTTCAAACAAGGTGTTCGTTATGGCCAAACTGTGATTTGCACAGAAGTCCAATAACAAAACACCACTGGGGTTCAGATCAGGGAGGCCGTTCCTCCCAGTCACGCCCCTCCAGGTATCGCTGTCGTTACCCACGTGAGCATTGAAGTCTCCCAGTAGGACAACAGAGTCTCCAGGTGGGGCACCTTCCAGCACCCCCCCAGGGACTCTAAGAAGGCTGGGTACTCTGAACTGCCACTCGGCGCATAAGCGCAGATGACAGTCAGGACCCGCTCCCGACCCTGAGGCGCAGGGAACAAACCCTCTCATCCACCGGGAAAAACCCCAACGCATGCGGGCAGCAAGCCGGGGGATATTAGAATACCCACCCCAGCCCGCCGCCTCACCAGGGGCAACTCCAGACTGAGACAGAGTCCAGCCCCTCTCCAGGAGACTAGTTCCAGAGCCCAAGCCATGCGTGAGGTGAGCCCGACTATATCTAGCCGGTACTTCTCAACCTCGCGCACTAACTCAGGCTCCTTCCCACCAGAGAGGTGACATTCCATGTCCCTATTGCCAGTCTTGGCAGCCGGGATCAGTCCGCCAGGGCCTCCGCTCCTGGCCGCCGCCCGACACACAATGCACCCGACCCAGAAATACTACATTTGGCAGAAATACTATATTTAGCACAAATCTTATAAAATAGCAGAAATAGTATGATTTAGCACAATAGTAATAACTTAAACAGAAAAATTGGAAAAGCAAAATGGACAGCTGAAAAAATGCTGAACATGCTAAGGATCCTTCAAATGTACTTGTTAAATGAAAAAAAAATCGGCAAAAAAAAAAAAGTATAACAGTCACACAATCACAAATATAGACACATATGGAAACACACATGCACAGAGAGACACATACAGGATCAAATTCAGTCAACCAGTCTAAATATATTGAATTTAAATCATACAATAAGATGCTCCCATAAAAAGGCTCTCTCTCCCTCTCTCTCTATTCAATTCAATTCAATTCAATTCAATTTTATTTATATAGCGCCAAATCACAACAAAAGTCGCCTCAAGGCGCTTTATATTGTACAGTAGATAGCACAATAATAAATACAGAGAAAACCCAACAATCATATGACCCCCTATGAGCAAGCACTTTGGCGACAGTGGGAAGGAAAACTCCCTTTAACAGGAAGAAACCTCCGGCAGAACCAGGCTCAGGGAGGGGCGGCCATCTGCTGCGACCGGTTGGGGTGAAAGAAGGAAAACAGGATGAAAGACATGCTGTGGAAGAGAGACAGAGATTAATAACAGATATGATTCGATGCAGAGAGGTCTATTAGCACATAGTGAGTGAGAAAGGTGACTGGAAGGAAAAACTCAATGCATCATGGGAATCCCCGCAGCCTACGTCTATTGCAGCATAACTAAGGGAGGATTCAGGGTCACCTGGTCCAGCCCTAACTATATGCTTTAGCAAAAAGGAAAGTTTTAAGCCTAATCTTGAAAGTAGAGATAGTGTCTGTCTCCCGAATCCAAACTGGAAGTTGGTTCCACAGAAGAGGGGCCTGAAAACTGAAGGCTCTGCCTCCCATTCTACTTTTAAATACTCTAGGAACAACAAGTAGGCCTGCAGTGCAAGAGCGAAGTGCTCTAATAGGGTGATATGGTACTACAAGGTCATTAAGATAAGATGGGGCCTGATTATTTAAGACCTTGTATGTGAGGAGCAGGATTTTGAAATCAATTCTGGATTTAACAGGAAGCCAATGAAGGAAGCCAAAACAGGAGAAATATGCTCTCTCTTTCTAGTCCCTGTCAGTACTCTTGCTGCAGCATTTTGGATTAGCTGAAGGCTTCTCAGCGAGTTTTTAGGACTTCCTGATAATAGTGAATTACAGTAGTCCAGCCTGGAAGTAATAAATGCATGAACTAGTTTTTCAGCATCACTCTGAGACAGGATATTTCTAATTTTAGAGATGTTATGCAAATGGAAGAAAGCAGTCTTACATATTTGTTTAATATGTGCATTGAAGGACATGTCCTGGTCAAAAATGACTCAAGGTTTCTCACAGTGTTACTGGAGGCCAAGGTAATGCCATCCAGAGTAAGAATCTGCTTAGATACCATATTTCTAAGATTTTCAGGGCCGAGTACAATAACCTCAGTTTGATCTGAATTAAGAAGCAGAAAGTTAGCGGCCATCCAGGTCTTTATGTCTTTAAGACATTCCTGCAGTTTAACTAATTGGTGTGTGTTACCTGGCTTCATGGATAGATAGAGCTGCGTGTCATCTGCATAGCAGTGAAAATTTATGCTATGTCTTCTAATGATGTTGCCTAGGGAAGCATGTATAATGTAAATAGAATTGGTCCTAGCACTGAACCCTGTGGAACACCATAGTTGACCTTAGTGTCTGAAGAGGACTCTCCATTTACATGTACAAACTGGAGTCTATTAGATAGATATGATACAAACCACTGCAGTGCAGTACCTGTAATACCTACAGCATGTTCTAATCGCTCTAATAGGATATTATGGTCAACAGTATCGAACGCAGCACTGAGGTCTAGCAGGACAAGCACAGAGATGAGTCCACTGTCAGAGGCCATAAGAAGATCATTTGTAACCTTCACTAAAGCTGTTTCTGTGCTGTGATGAGCTCTGAAACCTGACTGAAACTCTTCAAATAAGCCATTCCTCTGCAGATGATCTGTTAGCTGTTTGACAACTACTCTTTCAAGGATTTTTGATATGAAAGGAAGGTTGGAGATTGGCCTATAATTAGCTAAGACAGCTGGGTCTAGAGATGGCTTTTTAAGTAAAGGTTTAACTACAGCCAGCTTGAAGGCCTGTGGTACATAGCCGATTATTAGAGATAGGTTGATCATATTTAAGATCGAAGAATTAATTAATGGCAGGACTTCTTTGAGCAGTTTTGTAGGAATGGGGTCTAAAAGACACGTTGATGGTTTGGAGGAATTAATTATTGAAGTTAACTCAGAAAGATCAATTGGAGAAAAAGAGTCTAACTTAACATCGATGGTACTAAGAGTAGCTGTAGATAATATTACATCTGTGGGATGATTATTGGTAATTTTTCTCTAATGATAAAAATTTTATTTGTGAAGAAGTTCATGAAGTCATTACTAGTTAACGTTAAAGGGATGGTTGGCTCAGTAGAGCTCTGACTTTTGTCAGCCTGGCTACAGTGCTGAAGAGAAACCTGGGGTTGTTCTTATTTTCTTCAATCAGTGACGAATAGTAAGATGTTCTGGCTTTGCGGAGGGCTTTCTTATAAAGCAGCAAACTATTTCTCCAGGCTAAATGATGATCCTCTAAATTTGTGACACGCCATTTCCTCTCCAGCTTACGAGTTATCTGCTTTAGGCTACGTGTTTGAGAATTATACCACGGAGTCAGGGACTTTGGATTTGAGGCCTTAGTTTTCACAGGAGCTACAGTATCCAGAGTCGTGCGTAGTGAGGAGGTAAAATTATTAACAAGATAATCGACCTCTGTTGGAGTAGCGTTCAGATAGCTGCTCTGCTCTATGTTGGTACAGGGCATTGAAGATGATAACAGTGGGTGGATTATATTCTTAAACTTAGTTACAGCACTTTCAGAAAGACATCTACTTTGATAAAGTCTACTCTCCACTGCTGTGTAATCAATTATTGTAAATGTAAATGTTATCAGGAAATGATCAGACAGCAGAGGGTTTTCAGGAAACACTGTTAAATATTCAGTTTCTATGCCATACGTTAAAACAAGATCTAGAGTGTGATTAAAGTGGTGGGTGGGTTCTTTTACATTTTGAGAGAAGCCAATTGAGTCTAGTAACAGATTAAATGCGATGTTGAGGCTGTCATTTTAGCATCTACATGGATGTTAAAATCACCCACAATAATTATTTTATCTGAGCTGAGCACTAAATCAGATAAAAGTCTGAGAAATCAGAGAGAAACTCTGTGTAAGGCCCAGGTGGACGATAGATGATAACAAGTAAGACTGGTTTCTGAGTTTTACAGCTGGGGTGGACGAGGCTAAGCATCAGGCTTTCAAATGAATTAAAAGTCTGTCTTGGTCTTTCGTTAATTAATAGGCTGGTGTGAAAAATTGCTGCCACACCGCCCCTCGGCCTGTGCTTCGGGATTTCTGGTAGTTAGAATGACTCGGGGTGTTGATTCATTTAAACTAACATACTCATCCTGCTGCAACCAGGTTTCTGTAAGGCAGAGTAAATCGATTTGTTGATCAATTATTAAGTCATGTACTAACAGAGACTTGGAGGAGAGACCCTAATATTTAATAATCCACATTTCACTGTTTTACTCTTTGGTTCAGATGTGGATACTGTATTGTTCTTTCTTTGTGATTTTTATGTTTAAGTTGTTTATTGCTGGTTTTTAGTTTGTTTTTGTCTTTTGGGAGCTGACACAGTCTCAATGGAGATGGGTTTTGGGGGGTAGCAGGAGGAGAGAAGCTGCAGAGAGGCGTGTAAGACTGCAACTCTGCTTCCTGGTCCCAACTCTGGATAGTCATATTTTGGGGGTTTAATGAATTTGTCCATATTTCTAGAAATGAGAGCTGCTCCATCCAAAGTGGGATGGATGCCGTCTCTCCTAACAAGACCAGGTTTCCTCCAGAAGGTTTGCCAATTATCTATGAAGCCCACATCGTTTCTGGGACACCACTCAGACAGCCAGCAATTTAAGGAGAACATGCGGCTAAACATGTCACTCCTGGTCTGATTGGGGAGGGGACCAGAGAAAACTACTCTCTGTCACACACACACACACACACACACACACACACACACACACACACACACACACACATACACAGAGCCTAAAGGGAACAGTATTTGTGTCATGGAGTAACAAGAATCTGAGGTCCATATTAGAAAAGCTGCTAAACTCATAAAAGTTTGCAGAATGGTAATAAATGATGAATATGAATTAGTGGTCTGTGATAGTGTATTAATTTGTAGGGAAAAACACATGTTGCCCAAGGTGTAATTGAACCCACGACCTTTGGGTTGCAGACGTGTGTCATTACAAACTGTGCCACTGGGAAAGAGAACGAGCGCCTGGAAAACAGGGTGATGAACTGTCAGATTTAGATCGCGGTGAGAGGCATAAAACGCCGATTTTTGGAGTTACAAAATGTCATGTAACTCAAAACTAGGTGGACTAGAAGCATAATTCTTGTACTGGGTGAATCAGCGGACTTTGGTGTACTTTGACTGTGATTTTCATTGCTCTTTGTACATCCGTCGCTGAGATATGACAAGAGAAGAAAGGGCAGACCTCAGATATGATTGGCTGGCTGGGAAGCCGTGCAGGCCCTGATATGTATTTGTATGTATCAGTCCTCACAGAGGATTAGCTGCCTGGGGACCTGGCAGAAATATATAGAAATAGTATGATTAAGCATAAATACTACATTTTTTAGAAAAACTATATTAAGCACAAATCCTATAAAAAGCAGAAATAATATATTAAGCAATATAAATATCCTCTAAAAATCCTATAAAAAGCAGTAAAACTGTACTATGATTTGGTAGAAAACCCTAAATAATCAAAAATAGTAAATTTGGCAGAAATAGCAGAAACACTATATTTAGCACAAATCTTATGAAATAGCAGAAATAGTATGATTTAGCAGAAATGCTGTATTTAGCAGAAATTCTGAAAAGCAGCAGAAAAGCTATGACTTAGCACAACAGTAATAACTTAAATGGAAAATTTGGAAAAGCAAAATGGACAGCTGAAAAAATCCTGAACATGCTAAGGGTCCCTCAAATGTAATTGTGAAATGAAAAAAAAAATCAGCAAAAAAAAGTATAA